>NW_008599407.1:55806-62418 GCF_000691845.1 Merops nubicus
AAGATCATGGAGGTGAAGCAGTGGTTGTAATGGTACCTCATTATCCGGGATTAACTGACTTGAATTTTTAAAAACAGGTGTATGGGGATAATCTGCACAGCCTCCTGGCACAGAAGTGAAGTCCAGTTGCTTCCTTCAAAAGAAATGCATTTAGATCAAGTCATTACTTCAGATCAGCTTATGTTTTCAAGCTTCTCCCTGAAAGATAATGGCTTTCATTTAAAATACAATAAAATCTCTGATTCCCCCAGCCAGCGGGTCTCACAGCTGCTTGAATGGTTGGCTCCCCAGACCAGCCTGAACCCTCTGAGGTACTCAGGAAGGTAAATGGAGGAATCTTTATTTTCAAGCTGCTCATGACCTTGCCTTTTACCTTTAAAATTCAGTGCTCTGCTGTAGGAATTGTAAATGAACCCTTTGCCCTCTGCCTCCACCTTTGTGCCTAATAATAGCTGGGAGCATTGCTTCCAAATATCTTCATGTGAAAATAGAAAATCCAAACAAAAGGGAAGCAATCAAATCTGGCTCAACCTGATTACTTTTATTTTGTATTCCTACAAAAAAAATTCCATTCATTTCAGGTTGATCTAAGTGCGTGTGTGTGCACACGTGCTGGTGTACACACTGAGAAATGATTTCCTCCCCTCCCAGCACACCCTTCCCTCCTGCAGTACTGAAGCCAAGGATCTCAATGAGATGTCAGATGAGAAAACACACATGGCTGGCGTGCAAAATACTATGGGAAGAAGTGTTTAAAAACAGCCCCCTTTCATCAGGGAGAACAGCTTGGTTTGACAGGCAGCTTTACTCCCTTCCTGACACAGAAAACATCTCATGGACCATACGGATTTGCTTTAATATTTTCATCCATGAACAGAGGAAGAGCCATGTGCACAGGGTCTCATTTCTGCAGATTCAGCTCACTCACACAGATGGCATATAAAAGCTGAGACTGCTCACACCACTGCTGTGAGAGTGAATCATTATTGGCTTCAGTACACAGGAGCTCTGAATCAGAAGATACAGTCACTAGCACAGAAGACAGTGGTGGCCATATCTACATCCTCCAGAGATTCAGATACAAGAGAAACAGTACTTCAGAAAACAAGGAGAACCAACTTTAATGCAAACAGCATATATAAATTACATTAAAAAGGTGGAAGCATAAACTCCAGCTGTCAGGCCAAAAAAGCACAAAGACCTAGTGATCTCCTTCTAATTAGAAGTTACATCCCTTTTTAAGTACTTTGATAAGCCAACAGAATGATGATTTTTTATTTTATTCCCCCCTCCTCCCCTTTCCTGCTCATTTACCTACACGTCCACTATGTTGGCATCCTTGGGTGCCAATGCTCTGCTGCAATGCTTGGTAGCCATGAAAAAAGAAAGAAGGACTCACTCTCTGCCAGGCACCCCTGAACAGGCATGGGACCACTGTTTTATCTCTAGGACCTCCTCTAAGTGATTACTGTACCAAGGGAGAAAACGTTGTCCAACACATTTTGGAAAGCAGAGGATGAGAATGATTCAAGCCACTGAGAAGAGTGATTGGAAAGCCTTGATTTTCCACTGATAGCCTCAGCCAAGCCTTTTAGGATCTCTATGAATTAATCTTCTGGTTGGAAAAACTACTTCATGGCCCAGCTGATAGGTGAAGCTTACTGGCACTACAGGAAGTCTGGAGATCATCATGTGAAAATAATACAACAGAATTCTTATAGGGTCTTTCAGGATCTCAAAATACTCAAGAAAAGGGAATGGATGTTACTAACAGGAAGACAACCACTGTTCCACAAGAAAAACATCATTTACCACCACCTGCCAGGTGCACTTCTGTCTACATCACCCAAAGGAGCAGCTTGGAAAAGAATACCAAACATTATTAACATTTTGTGTTATTTACCCTGCTGATACCAACACATAGTAAATTGTTCTTGCTACTTTGTCAAGTTTCCATGTGAGCACTCCCAACTCATTGGCCCACCTGTAGGCCAAGAGTCCCAAGTCACGCCTCATTGCATTTCTGCACCCAAATCCCCATTTGCCAAGGTGAAAATTTAATTTTGGAAAGCTGAATCCAAATATACGTTTAATCTCAGTCAAAACACATATTCCAGCAATGTTTACCCTCCTCACACAAGTTTGGGTTGATTTTTAAAACACAGGCTGCAAAGGAAGGCAGAGTGTTTGTGTTCACCTGTACTGTGGGGGATGGAGAATATTCCAGTGGATATTTGCTTTTAAACTGGATGTTGAATCCCCAGCTGGGAACCTGGCTCAAGACTTTTGGGTGAACACCTCCCAGTGGCATGGCTTTGCACAAACACATAGGTCAACAAAATTCAAGGCAAGAGATGCCCAAAGGAGTAAATACTTCTACAAAAGATTACACTGATATTCCAGATCAGAAAAAGAAGCCCTGCTCAGCTGTACTGTGATAGAGGAATTTTAGTCAATCAACCATTTTTTGTGCTGTTAGAACTGTTTTAAAATACTAGTTTTATTCATCCTGGTCTGTGAACTGGGAGAGCTGTGATCTGAGAGGGGAGAGGAGCAGCAACAACACTGACATCTCTAGATAACGTCCATCACCTACTGCAGTGGAGGAAAGCCAAAGACCAAGAGCCCAAGACAGAGCTGCTGCAGTGAAGGTCTCACAGAGTGATTCAGTTTCTCTATGTTCACCAAACCTAAAGTGCTGATTAAAACATTTGCCCAGACCAGATCTAATTGCCCTAAGAGAGCAAGGAAAAAGGCCCAGCCATGCTGTCTGGAAGAATTTTTTTGTTATTTTTCCCTGTCATCTTCTGCAAGAATGTTTGTTCAGGATTTTGGAAACAACTTAACAATGAAAAGGGAGTTTTCTTTTTGTAAATCATTCATTTAGAAATAGATTGAACAATACTGTCTGTTCTTGATCTTACATATGATGCTGTCACAGTTTAGGGTCGGGGCTGCCCCCAGACCTTTAACAGCCACTCTCTGTGAACCCAAATGGGAAGAGAAAGGGAATAAGGGAGAGAGACTTATGGATAAGAAAACTGGAACAGCTTTAATGAAAATAATAATAAAAGAGAATATATACAAATATATACAAAGACAGTGTCAAACACTGTTTCTGTTTCCCCTCTTCCCACTTGTTCTCCCACACACAGATCAGTTCTCTTTCATTTTCTAAGTTGTTCGTGCAAATTATTTACACATAGAGATACAGTATTGGTTGCATTTGTTTGTCCATTGCAAGGTCCTGGAGTATTTTCAGAACTGAATACATCCATACAAAAGATATTTCTGTGAATATAAAAACTGTGTTCCCTGTCACTCTCATCATGAGAATGCTGAATGGTTATTTAATAAGGGAAGAGGCTCATACCTATTTGCATAAAAACATCCATCTGGATCTGCTCCTCCCATCCAACCTGAGCATCTTAACTTGGAATAACATCCTCATGTTCATTCACTGCTCCACTGACACAATACAGAGCCAAATCCATCCCCAGCATAATCTCATTGCAGTCAACAGTGACAGAGCACAGAGGTTTACAGATGTTTGTATCCTTACAGGTTCAAATTACACAACTGCCTCACTTCATCAACCACTGCTAGTACTGGCCTAGAAAGTGCCCCTAGAAACCCTCTCTGGCCCTGAAGAGTTCATCTCCTCTTTGGGTCAAAGCCCTTGGACAGGAATGAAAGAAAAATACAGGAAAAGATATGAACAAACCAGTGCAGCTTCCTGCAAGTACCAACAACCCAGAGACCTCCAGCTCACACAGGGGCAGGAACCTGAAAACAGGAAAGCTGGCAGAGGATGGGATGAGTGAACACAAAAATGGGTTCGTGAAGGAGGCAATTGCTTTCACAAGACCTCTAAGCTGCCTGATTCCTGGCAGACTTCCCATTCCCAAACATTTTACAATTGAATTAAGGACACTTTATTCACTCCAAAAGCAATTAAAAAGAAAAACACATTTAAAATATAGTTCTAGCAACAATAAGCAATTAGTCTTTGATAATTGTCTGTGTCTTCCTATTTAATCACTCTTTTGCAGTAGCCAGCATGCTGATGACAGATCTCGACTGCTCCGATTATCCTTCCTGCCAAATTGTTTTGAGCTTGTGTCTGCTCTTAACTCTGTGATGACAAGGGGCTGAGGACGCTGCAGCATCCCCATGGGACTCGCCTGCAAAAGGATTTTTCAACCTTGGTCATTTGCACCCAGTAAGTTTTCGTCCTCCAAATCACTATCGTGCCTATGTCTAATTTTAATGCCCAGGTCTATCCTTGGCAGACACATGATCATTTCCAGTGGTACTGCACCTCAGCTGTGAACATTTAGATGTAGTGCAATCTTCTTCATCCAGCTCTCAATACCACAGTCAAGCTCGCTGGAAAGAGAGGCATGAACACGACTAGTGCTCTGGGGTTTGACCGTCTCCATTTCTGCTGGAGATGGTAAAACAGCCAACCTGAATGCACAGCAACCACAGAGCCATTTCAGGAACGAGTTGCTCAGTTTAACCTCTTTGGTTTTGGTGGGAGTTACTTCATTTTGCACATGCCTTTTACAAGAGACATTTCCCCTTCCCTGTGAAACTGCTGGCACACGGATGGCACCTGCCTGTCTCCTCTCTTCTGGCAGCCAAGACAACCTGCCATTTGGTGATTTGCCCAGTTTGCTATCAAAGCAAATATCACTTCAGCCTTTGTACTCCTTGTGTCCAGTCCTAATCTAAATGCTTAAAGACAGACCCCTAAAACTTTTAAACTCTCAAAGCTCTGTATTTGCCAGTGAGCCTGAGCTCCTTTTGATTCATTTTAAAATATTCTATGAAAAAGCCTCAGCTTGCTTAAATAGTCTCATTTCTGAATGTGGGCTAACCCCTTTTTATCTATTCATCACTAGCAGGTTTGCAAAGGGTTTTTATTATCTGCTACACAGTCAGGAGGTCGGGCTGGCATGCAGTGAATGCCTGTGCTTTGAAATCTCACCATCTCAGGATTTGCATGTTATTTCAGGTTATTGAGAACTTTATTTCTATAGCTTGTCTGTGGCATGACTATTTTCAGAGCATTCTTACCCTGCCTTGTGGGGAAAAAAAATAAAAAAATAAAAAAAAGATAAGATTTCTATCACATTTAAACAAAACTGCTCCATCCTAGGATATATCATATACCACTAGGTTTTGTATACTGGCAGCTCTGTGCAAAACTGCTGCAGGTCATGAATAATGGCTTAACCTACAGCTTCCTCAAAGAAAATCACCTTATACCTCACTGGCTGCATAATGAGACTTAAAATTTTCTCTTTCTTTCTGCCAGTCTGCAATGATGGATGTGAGACAAACCTCTCCCTCTGCAGATCTAAATGTCTCAGGGAAACTTTGTGAGAGTTTCTGACTTGCGGTTGAAAAGTTAAAGGTAAAAAAAAAAAAGGTGTCTGTAGCTTTTCGTGCTGTTTTGGGAGGCTGCCTGACCTCAAAGCAGGTTTAGTCTAGACACTATGCATAGATTGCAGACCTCCAGGGAGTGTTTTGGAAATCAGTGAGCAGGATGGTGGCTGTGGCACGTTCCCTATGGAGACAGTCGTGAGCTAGGACACGGTCTCAGAAGCAGTAATGCTTACTTAACAGCAGAGACACAAAACTAGGCTCCTCTGCCCAATTCTGGGCATGTAATGGTAATCATGAATTTCACCACACAATCTGCTTACCTAAACTCTAAATAACTACGGCAAAATGGAATTGGAAAGTATTTTGAGGGATTTTCTACTGTTTAGAGTGGCAACATTATTTTCCACATTATCTGTTCAACAGGGACAGAGAAGTGCTCTGGACTCTTAAGCAGACAAGGGATCATACCTAACAGCTGATTTTTAAACTGTTAATTAAACTAATTCTCTGTGCAGTGTAATTGTCATATTTGAGGTCTGTATAATAAGATATGTGATGTACTGTCTGAAGCAGAAGAAACATAGATGAGAAGAGAGATGGGAAGCAGGTATCTCCATCCTCAGATATACAGAGACACAGGGGCAGGATGGTTTAAGAAAGCAATAAAAGAGTTATAGTGATTATTCAAAGAAAAATGAGGGGCACGTGACCCATTTTCCACGCTTGTGTTGAAAGAGAACCATGAAATATTGCACGAGATGAGACAGCCATGCCATCAGAATTTTTGTGCCCTTGTAGAACAGCCGAAGCCTGGCACAAGATAATATATAACTCCCTATTAACAGGCAGGTAGATGATTTACCACATTTCAGTAACTGTGTAAATATGAGCAGTAGGACACTGAGCCTCCCGGGCCTCCTTTAGCCCAGGCATGACTGAAAGGCAATGAGCTGAGCTAAATTGGGAGATATTAAACAAGTGCAGGTCCAAACGCTGCACTGGAGCAGGTTGTGTCCAGGGAAGTGTGACGTCTGGTTACCAGACTACGTGTGGCTAATGTCTACAGACCCAAGATGCCCAGAACCAGAGGTGCATGTTAGAACTGACACATTCTTAATGAATTTTCTTTGAATTTCAGTCACAGCTTATATCAGTCTCATGACCCTAAGCTGATTCACATAGCAGCGGATTGAGTAAAGTATTTCCTGTTTTCCCTAC
>NW_008599407.1:62449-92438 GCF_000691845.1 Merops nubicus
CTAGTCCTTTCTGCCACTCCTGCATGAAGACATGAGACAGTAATCCAGGGAGATGTGACTTGGAAAATATCAAGCCTTGCTAAGGTACTACAGCTTCTTTATTCTGACTGCATATTTCTTCTACATCGTGATCTGTCTCAAAATCCAATTAGAATCCACAAAAGAATTGTCTTAATAGATACGTGCAGATGGAAGCTTTTGGTCATCCTCTGTGACACAAATCCATATTTTTTCTTGTTAGATAGGGTAGGAACACAGAAATAACAATCAAACTTAGTGAAAACAAGAAATCTTTAAGCCTAGAGCAACCAACCCAAGCAACTTTTGGCCTCTCTCTGAGGTCTTTTTGTTAATAATTTACTACTTGCTAAAACTGAACATGCTCAAGACCTGGCTCCTGAATTTTTCATGAAGCCCTTTCCTTTCCACACCTGTCTTAATTTCAGAAATAATATCAGACTCTTCCCTGACAATCTTGGTTCTCTCTTTGACTTGAACTCTTCTCATGACTCACAGCTCCTGTCTGTGATTAAATCCTGATGCCACTTTCTACAAAGCTTCTCCAAATTTGACCTTTTCACTCTGCCTACATTGCCAAACCCATTGTCTAAGATCTAATTTGATTATAAGCCTTAACAATTAAAATCTCTTCATCTCTGCTTTTGACACCTCTAAACTAGTTTCTTTAAGCTCTACTGACAACCTCACTTCAAAAGTTGTCCTGTAGGTCTATAAGCTGGTTATGTGCACATGGTGCCTTGCATGGACATCACTCCCAGCTTGCCTGCTTCCTAGCTATAGCAGCAGACCTCAGCCCAGGCTAAATCCCCACATACTGACCCAACGTTTCCCCTGCAAGCTGAAACCCATTGCTGAGGTCACACAATAATACAGAAACCTGCTGATTGCCACAGAGATGGTAAATTGTGCTCACTGCTACCTGTGGGCTACGACTTGCATGCAGAACTACTTCTCTGTTGCTCTCTTATACTATTTTCCTTATTCCTTTTCCCTGACAATGTCTTTTTCCTATATAACTTACATGTCAAAATACATATAGACACATAGACACATGCATATGTATATAGATAATACAAGACTATAACCTCTTAGGGACAACAATACTCACGTTCCTAAGAGCTTAGCAGAACAATTTGTATGGCTAGAACTATGCAGACCTATTTTCCTGGGATGTCCAGCCAGAACTGCTGGAGAATCAGAAACAATAAAAGAAACCAGCCTAAATAAATTTCAAATATCTCTACCTGTATAGCCCAAATCTCAAGGCTATCTAGTGAGGCAAGGAAGTGAACACTGTACCAGTTTTCCAAATGGGGACACTGAGACACTTTAGGAAGGAGTTAACCTGCCCTATGAAGAGCAGTCAGGAGTTTTTGCTCAGCAGAAATTAATGCATAAGCTACCCAATAGAATTCAGAGGGGAAGGTGACTTCCAGAAGATAGAGGAAAAACATCTTAATTCTAAGCTTTCAAAATCCCATCGAGGTATCAACTCCTTATGGGAATAAGTCTTACACTAAACTGAAGGTAAAACTTGTGAATTTATAGGGCATGAAGGAACGGAGAGGATAAAAGGAAATCCAATCATAAGAAAAAAATAAATTGAAATAAAAATAATGCTGTTTAAAAGAGAATTTTTTTTATATGAGTTATAGTAGGAGCCTAGAAATACTTTCTTCTCCATCACTGCATTTTGAAGGAATGGAGACCCCAGATATCAGCACAGTGAAGTGCAGAGAAGATGAAAACTTTGTGTTTAAATAAGATTACAAATTAAATATTTGGTGGTGTGTGGGGGTGTGTGTGTAAGAAAAGAAACACAGAGTTCAGCTAGAGAGAGTAAAGAATTAAATCCTCTCCATACCCAGGGCTGCAAGCCATGCCTTGGGCTTCACCTGTCAAGTGCTGCAAAGCATTCCTGTGAAATCTTCTCCTTTTAATTGGCCCTTCAGGTGGCAAAACCCACCCTCACTCCAACCCAGCAACCCTGCACCAGCCCACCAAGCTGCTGCAAACATGAGCAATGAGCAGGTGTCAAATTTGCTCCTTTTATCTTCAGCTTTTAGAAGACAGACACAATTATGTGCAAAGCAGTGTGGTGGGGCGGCTGATTAGGTCTCTCTTCTAAGAGTTATTTTCCCAAGGCTCTGTGTGCAGACTGGCCAGAGCTATCAGCTCATCTACAGAAACAGTATTGTGTCTGCTCTGCCTTTAGAGACCCACAGGCACAGAAGCTGAGAAGAGAAACCATTAACTCCTTGCCCTCCATAGCAGGCAAGGAACACTGTGTCATCTGACAAGCTCTCACTGGTGCAATCTTCCAGTGGTTTATGCATTTCGAGACTCTCTGTGTACATTTAATACACATCAGTGGAATGCCTAAGAAATGAAGAGAGGTTGTAAAGCATTAGAAGTTGACAAAGTTTACAAAACTGAAGCTAAAAGTCTTCAAAATTCAATGTACGGAAAGACTTTATGGCTTCCTTAGATGCACCTCTGAAGTCACGTATCACTTTGTGGATTTACACGAAGTGATACTGACTGCAGCTTATCTGCTTCTACAAAACATGAACAAAACATCTTCCCAAACCTCTGCACCTGCAGGAACCAGATTTTTAACCTTATAAAAATCCATGAAATTACATTGCCTAAGGATATGGCAAAAGGTATTTCATGGAGTTTTTATTTGATAGTGCAGAAAAATATCTTTTTTTAAAACAAATAAATAAATTACAAAAATCAAAAAGGCAAAAACCAGCTTTTGCTGTTTTGAACTGATCCAAGAAATGAAGCTCCTCATTTAATGTGAAAAGGCAACCTTCCCTGCAGTCTCAATGCGAGGACTGAGGGTGCATGTCAAGGGGTCCTGGCTGCCACCTCAGTCCCAGAAGTTCTGCCAAAGCAATAGCCCCGGGAGCACAGTCTTAATAAACATCTCCTGATGCCATCTACATTGTTACTGCTGTTTGGGTGAGTGTCACCTCCAAACTGTGGATATGGACTAAGCCCCTTAGTGCTAAATTAATACCCTGACATCCAAACCAAGGGAGGTTTTATATGTATCCTCATTATCTAAATCAGGAGAGGAAACAGGATAATTTTGCCCAGATCCTTTCAAGATGTAAAAGCTTTCAGTGCAAGGGAATTTTTTCCCTAAGATTTTCAGGTCTCTAGTGAGAGTTTGGGCTATGCTTTTCCAAAAACATTTTTGAATCAAGACAGTGAAGAAAAGCTTTTGAGTTTGTTGGAAAGTATATAAAACAGTGACATATAATGGAAGCTGCTTCCAAGGGCATTTTTGATTTCAGCAAGTCCAGAGCATTGGGAGTTAAATCCATTAAGTGGTTCGTCTTTTCCAGTATTAATTTGTGAAAAAAATCTTTCTTTTACAGCCTTGCAATCCAAACAAACTAAAAGAACCAAGCACACAAACCATGCTGGGCAGTGAAGTGTCACAGCCAAATGCTGATCCATATTCCCATTGTGTTACTGACCCAGAATTAACTATGGCTGCCCTCTCCTGGAAAACTCTCTCAAACAAATGAAGTTCTCTCTCATCCATTTCCATTAATGGCATTAGCACGTTTTGTGGCAAGTCCACAAGAGAACATGACAACTAGATAAACAGCTGCAAGCAAGCAATAACAAGCAACAACAGAATTGAGCTATTTTTTCCCATAATGATCCTGAATAATCTATAGTCCCCCTTGTAAACCAGAGTATACCATTGAGCTCAGCTCAGCAAACACAGAGTAGGTGGTTCCTGGCTTAAAGATTCAGAATGGATGTTTGTGCACACCCAGAGAGCTCTTACTTGACTCTGCAAATACAGGTGGTATTCCCAGATGATCTGAGAACAAATGAGGATGGAGCAAGGAGGACACAGACACTTGCACTACATCTGTGAGGAGAAGCAGAGGGCATCCAGCCTGCCCCAGCAGAGGTGATTCAAAGAAGATATGCTTTCAAAGAAGGGAAAAGGTGGATCCAATCTTCAGGGATATTACTATGAGACAATAAAATGTCCCAACCCATAGTCTCAGATGTTATTGCTAGAACACAACACCAGTGCAGGTGGCTCCAGTCTCCTCTCCATACAATCCTTTACTAGCATACCACTCATAGGCCTTTCCTCTGAAGACATTACTTGCCTGAGCCCACACAATAAGAATCTCTTAAAATCCTTTCTTGAGAAATGACAGACAGCATAAGATAGTAATTTGGGAAGATCACTGGCCAAATCCAAGTTATTACTTCTCCCATAAAGGTGTCACTGAGTCATATCTAGTGATATGAGCACACAGCTATGTGCTAATATTGTAGAAATGTAATGAGATTTCATGAGATTTCGATACCAAATTGATAAATAGAGTATCCCTGATTAAAACAAATGAAACAAAAATCAGGGTTGAAAAATTACTCACCTTCATGAGAGGTCTGACTTTGAAAAGGTGCTAAAAATAACATCAGTCTTAAACATCTCTCAGAGTAGGATAATCTGTTGAAACGAAGTATCTCATTCAAAACTAGGAAAAGCATTCAAAATCTATGAAGTTGGGGCATTTTAGAAGTTCAGTAGTAAATACCTACGGATGGAGAGCTTTTGCTCTCTTTTCTTCACTGTTTCCCTGTCTCTCCACATTGTCCCTGACCATTTCTTATGTCTCTTGCATTTGCCAGGCACTGTATGGAAACGGGCAAAATCTCTGTCCTTAAGTTATCCCTTTGTCACATAATGCCCAGTGAAATCTCCATGTATGCAAAGAGCCCTTTCAGGTGCCACATTCAATTTGCCTGAATGAAAAGTAGCTGTAACAGAAAGCAGATGCTCCACCAGGAGTTTGCCAGCTGTTGAAGTGAGGTACAGATGTTGAGCACACTGAACTCCAAATGCTCGACCTCCCAGGACAAAGGAAACTCACTCCCTGTCTTTAAAACACTGAGCCAAGATCTTTCCTGCCACGAAATGCAATAAGGCAACACTACTCTTAGTTTTCCTACAGAAGCACAGGAGCAACCCACAAAGCATAACACTGAAAAATTACAGAAAAATAACAGTGATTTTTCTTTGACAGGAAAGATCAATTCTAGTTGTCTTTAATGACCTGAATCACGCAAAACCAAACTGCAGCATCCATCCTCTTGTTTTCCTAATTTTATTTGCAGCTAGGCTCCATTTTTACGTTCCAGAGAATGGCAGCCTCAAGTCAAAAATGCCTTGTAAGAGCAAAGGTCCATTTTCTCTGAGCTTTAATGTAATATCACTATCTTCTCTCTAAAAAGTAGGACGACAAAACCCAATAAACTGTTAATTACTTGAAAATCAGGCAAGCTTGACCTACGCTTACTTAAAGTATTTGTCTAAGAAAAGAAGCCAGTATCCGCCACAATGGGCCAACACTTTTTATTAACAACAATTTTCAACTTCTTTAAGGAGACATTAGCAGAAACTGAATATTCTCTCCCATCAAAGAACAACTACCAGTAAAGACAACAGAAGATCTATTGGCACTAAGTTTTATTTATTTTTTAGCATCTCAGTCATCCAGTAGAACGGACTGATGTCTTCACCAACCCAAATCACCTCATTAAATGAATGAGTTAATCAAGTATATTCTGATAATGAGAAACATGATTTTAAAAGTTCAGAGAAGTGAGAATGAGGGAAAAAAAATTAACAGAGCAGTCAACCTCTTTCCAACCTAGAAACATGCCTCTGTTTCATAAACTGCAGTTTGATTAACAAAATGTAAGCTGCATTTATGTCTTTCTGTGAGTAAACAGTAATTAACCTGGTCAAAAATTCAGGGGGATCCTTTCTGATAGAGATCCATGTAGATAATTTCTGTCCTGCCTACAGTTTGATGGGCTAGAGAGACAGGGTATTAGAGCTTCATGTCATGTAAGATACTGCAGTTAACAGATATTGCTGTACACCCTGTATGGCTTTGGCATTTGGGCCTCCTGCATTTATTTAAATTTGGTATTAGGACGCTGCTGAACTCATGACATGGATAATTATCCATGTATACATTCTCTAGGTTTAAAGAGAAATACATGTAATCTCTCATTCCACTCCAGGTATCAGGTTCATAGTTAAGATAGCTAATTACTTATTATTTGCTTCATAAGCTACATCATACACTTTTTACCATGCCAGCTTCCTTTGACCACCTGAGATTTCCTTTAACTCCTTTGAGAGCCACTGTAGCATTTCAGATCTTGGGCATTTTCAAATATCCCTTGTCCATAGCTCATTAAGTATAGAAGTTTCTTCCAAATAATGCCTGTGCATAAGGACTCCATCCTTTTCCAGTAACACCTTTTCTATGCCTAAAAGCATGAGATCTAGTTATATTTGGAGTATTTCCAGTGGAAACTGAGATGGAAGAAGGCTCCATGTGCTCATAAACACAGGAGCATTTCACATGCGTTTTCTCATGCATTGTGAATCCATGGAATCACAACAACCCCAACAACAAATCAAAACATTTGAAAGAAATCATGGCAAAATCACTCTGGGAAATCCATCTGAGATCAGCACAAGGTTCATTTTCTTGCAGTCTGCTGAAATATTTACACAAATCTTTGCTCCATGGTTTGATTTGCCCACTAATAACACTGAGCAACAATTTACCTTACATAGATTTATCACCCCACCAAAACGGTCCTCAGTAAAGGAATCCTGCATGAGAATACACATCTTCTGGGACTGGGGGCTGTCATTTTCTCTTGGACCATTTGGGAGCACAGCTCTGTTGCTTGCCCATGGTGTGAATTGCCATCAAAGCCAGCAAACACCATTTCCCTGACTGCTCACTTGCTGAGCCCTGGGTAGAACAAAAATATGACACAGAATTTATTGAGAGCCCTGGAAAACCACCTGCCATCTTTGGCTCTGAGGGCTGAGCAATTTCTGCTGGGCAGTCACACGAATGGCCTTTTTGTTGGGATTTCCAAGGGAGAACAACATAGCTGTTAATTAATAAAATAGCTCAAGTTTGTCTGCAGGTTGCTTATACTAATGAGCAGACCTGGTATTATGATTGTTGCTTTTCAAGTTGCCAGTTGCCATACTGACCTGGAGAAAGAGACCTGTAGCAATGAAAATAACAGTGATTATATGAAATGAGCCCTAATATTTCTGAAATAGTTATTATTTAAAAAGATCACTTAAGGGGAGACAAAAATTCCTTTCTTCTCCAAAGATTAAAAATTTGTTCACTTGTCTGGTTGGCTTTTCCTATATTGCTCTCCTTTATCTTCACCACATCACTGTCACCATCTCCAATCTCCACTTGCAGAACCCAGATGGATGCCTCAGAGGTGGTTCTCTACTTAAAGCTGGAACTACATATCTAACATAGCAAAAATCAGTGATTGCTACACATCACATTCAGTTACGGGCTCAAAGTTAATGAAGGAAAATACTCAAAAGAGCTTAACCAAAGTGGCAAAATAGCCTGGCTTTATTCCCTGGGCCATTATTCAGGTCATATTACAACTTCTTTGGATTCTGTCCTCAGATGCCTATTCTCCACCACAAAAAAAAAAGTCACAGTTGCTACTTCTGATGGTCCTTAGAGCTGTGCATTCTTCTCCATCCATACCCACAGTCTTGGTCTTCCTCATACTCTGCCCTGCCACCAAGGTTGGTCTCAAATACTCTTTCCTCTCTAGCCTTCTCCTAAAATGCCAGTTATACATGGGATGGCCTCTCCAGATGAGACCACTAGGTAGCAATGTGACCTTACTTCCCACAGCACTTCCAGCACAGCACTTCTGGGGACACTACTAGAAGATGACTTGAGACATGACCAGAAGAAATGACCACTATTTCTTTTTCTAGCCACTGCATACACTCACAGCAGAGTCTTCCCAGACCTCTCCCCAGGCGTGCAGATCAAGCCTTTTGCTCACTTGTTGTACCTACCTCAACTTCACAGAGGCAGCAGAAATTTCATCACTTCAGAAAGGCATATTTCTCAAATTAACTCTCAAAATTCACTTTTATCGTATTATTAATGCCATCATTGACATTCAAGGAAGAGATCTCTTATTCTGCATTCTGCATTTTTCATCTCAAAAAAATTTATTAACAAAGAAAAGAACTAGTCTGATTAGTTCTTTGGGTGGCAAGGCAGAGAACAGGCATAACACTTCTCTTCCCAGCAGGTAGAGGTGGAGAAAAATCAGTGTTCTGTTGGCTTCTTTGCTCCAGTGGAAAAAGCTGCAGGTGTCTCCTGCAGCACACCTTTCTCAGGTAATCCTATATACAAACACAGCATCCTTTCTTCTCCATAAGTTCTTTCCACTCCCACTGAGGGAGCTGGATAAAGCAAAGGAGGAGAAATAGTCAATTTATATTGAAAAGAGAGGTAAATCTCCAACTCTAAGTAAGTCTGTCTATGATTGTTCAGCGTCTAGTAATTCTAATTTTTCCAGTCTAGCTGCAGCTTCACAATGATAAGACTTTCACCATATTCTGTAGGAAATACCTCCACAATTCAATAGATCCTACTGTCAAGGCTCCTTAATCCTCAGTCTAAATGTTCCAATCTTCATTTGATCCCATTACTCTTAATTATAGTCTATACACTAGCCTCAAAATAAATCCACTCCCACATGGTGTTGGTATTCTTCTAATACTTTTGGTCTCAACTACACTCTAGCAGAGGGAGACATTACAAAAATGTATTAGAATGAATTAAAATTGTCAGAAAAAAAACAATGAATGCCATGATATTTTAAAAGTAAACAGTTAGACCAGTTAAAAATGGAGAAGGCCTATTAGATTAGTGAATACATCCCCAAATACAGGATGTCTTTAATCTGATATTAAATGTGATCTAATTGAAAAGGTCAAGAAGAATCTTGCATATCTTCTTTAATTTAGAATTTCTTGGCCTTTAAACAAGATGTCTCAAAATACTAATACAGCAGCACCCACAGGTGTGTTAATTTATTTCTCAAAAATTGAGTTAATTTATGTTTTTTAAGAAAATGTTGTGCTTTGTCTTACAGCAAACTTATCTCCAATGTGAAGATCTTGGACAGGACATAACTGAAGTTGCCTGTCAAGCCTGTGCCTTCTTCAAAGCCAGTGCACAGGGAAATACTGCTGTGTCTGTCTGCAGTCAGGTAGATCTGCTGCATCCAACCTCATCTGAGCTGCAGTTTCAGCCAACACACATGGGAATGCAGCACTGGAAGAATATTTGATTGTGTTTGTTTACCAGCAATGTTGATGCCAAGCAGCTTTGCCTGGGAAATAAAAAAAAATATATATATGAAGCTTGTTTTTTTAATAATACCACAACTCTGATAGGAACCGTGTTACAAGAAATACCATTTCAGGAGATCAGAAGACAGATGGTCTAAATGAAACAGCAATACATCAAAATCTCAAATCTGTAAGTCTTGTGAAAGTTATTTTAGAGGGAACATAAACTTGGAAGACATATTCCAAAAGTCAAACCACATAACATGACTGTGATCACCAGTGGCTCCACTTCAGTTAGGTGTTATTTTTAGTTTTCTTTGTGGTTATACCTGAATTACCTCAAGATAGAAATGATTTCATTTTTTTCAACAGAGAACCCTTAAGGAAGGACTGTAAAGTTGCTCCTAAACCTTTTAAATCAATAAGTCACAGTAAGTCTACAAAACACATAACATGCTTCAGTCTCTTACAGTCTCTATTTACTTTTAAATGTTTGTCTCCAGGACTGAAGAGTTGCTTGGAAAATATCAGACATGTCAGTCTCAAATGAACTCTGTTTCTTTGAATGATCTTGATTCACAAATCTAGATTCAAGAGAGCACTTTTCTTGTAACAAAACTCATTGTTGGGTCAATTAAAAATAGATTCAAGAGCAAATAAGGTTCCTTAGCAACTTAAACAAAGCAAGAAAAACCTCAGTCATTGCTAATCACGAGGGGCAAACCAAAGTGTCTCATCCCTGTGCTGAATTTCCTTGCTTTATTTTATTACCAGTCTCTTCAGGGCTGTTCTATGAGAGACATTTGCTGACATAAGTAAACGGGTGCAGGAAGGATGCTCTCATTCTGCTCACAAGGCACAGAGGAGGCAAGGCTGAGTTCAGGTCTTCCCATCTGCATTGTTCCTGGACAAACTGAGGCACGATGGGCTTCTAGTGCTGAGTGGGACCTTAGCTCCTCCTTTTTGTATAAGCAGCACATAAAAGGACATTTCATTTTCATTTTTAAACACTCAAAACGTGTAATGTAATGACTTCAGTTGCTCTGAAAGATTAGAGGACACCTCACATCTAAACCACAATACAGTAGCAACAGTCTAGAGAAAACAACACTATGTTTGTCTTTGTGTTTCTACAGAACGTGGTCATTGCTTTGGTGCCTTGGTTTAAAGACACCACGAACAACAAGCACTTGAATAACAATACTCTTTTTCTGAAGAAAAACTAGTGTCTACAGCAACAATTACGACAGCTTTTACTTCCAGACTGCAGTGAAAGGGATCTGATAAATTCTGAATAAAGAAAAATCCTTAAAAGTCTCAAATATGTGCATGATCTTACAGAGTTTGGGGAGAATCTAACTGGCAAAACCTGATGGGAATGGCAAAGACAAATGACAAAGCACTGGGAAGAAACCAGCCACGGGTCTCTTTTATTCTAACATATTTTAGAACCTTGCAAGTGTTTATCTTCTCTTCTGCTAGACAGCCAGGTTGAATCAGGTTTTGTATTTTTTTAAATTATTTATGTGAATTCTATCTAGAGAAAGGGTGAAAAAAAAAAAAAAAAACAAAAAAACCTGCTAATACCCAGAATCTCTACCATCCTATATATCATAGTGATTTCTGGCTGAGAAGCAGCATGTTTCTTGAATTTGTTCCTAATCATTCTTAAGAGAGAAAAATGACTGAATCATATTGCCAACAGACCACAGCAGAACTCTGCTGCTGGTACACGTCTCTGCTTTGTGCAGCATGCAATAGCTTCCCTCTGTTATTCTATTGTGTACACAGCATTGGCAGGCTGAAATTTTGGTGAACAGAATGAATCCAGTAAGCCCTGGAAATGACAGCAATGTTTTCCATCACCTGCTGGATAAAGACGACGTTACTTCTCTTCAGTGTCCTTCAGTAGCTTTTCTTATCATTAAAAGTTGGACCACAAGGACTGATAGGAGAGAAGCAGACAGTTCATGCTCTTTTCCTGTTTTTTGGCCTGTTTTCCAGGGGATGGTTGCCTTTTCATCCTCCTCCTCAGCAAAGTAGCTGGCTGTGTTCTGCCCCTCTGTGGCTCAGGCTTCAGAGTCATTTTTGGATGTTACATGAAGGCAATGAACACCAAGTACCTCACCAAATGAAGGGTTTAATAACTGATACAAAGAGGGTATCTAGCACTCCAGACTTAGCAGACTTTGTTTTTTTATCATCACAGCAGAAAAGTATAATCTAGTACAAGTATTATTATTAACCACAGCTATTAACAAAAAAAAACGAATCTTCTTTTCCTGACTAACCTATGGCTTCCTTTGCTTCAGCATTTTACCTGCCAATACATAACCACCACCACACATTTCACGATCCTGTTTTTAGTGATACTTTCTATTTTTAACCCTTTCTTTTAAGGATTATGTTAATTTTTAGCCCTGTGGAGTTGAAAGCTTAGGAAGAGTCTCAAGCAAAGCTGTACAGGGTCTGACCATCATGAAACAGGGAGAGCTTAAGGTAACATTGTGCTGAAAAAAGGTGCCATTTTCCCCCAAAAATGCCTGGGCACAATGTTGCTGTGGGTTTGACATGGCCAGAAATCCAAGAAGCTGATCAGCTGCAATTGTTTTCAAGACTCTACAATGAAAAGCACAATTTTGAAAGGGAACTCAGAGTTGAGGGGTGATAGAAGATCTTCAGTCCACCTCAACCTGAGCTGGGAAAAGCAAGTGTCACCCTCCCTCCTAATCTGCTTTGTGGCAGCACTCACACAGCGCAGAGAACAATTGGATCCTGCTCCAGCAGGCAGCCTGCCCAGCTGGCATCCCAACTGCACAGCAGTGGCCAAAGGGAGGACCAGATCACAGCCCCCCCAGGAGCCCTGTGGGTTTCTCAATGGGTCACCATCCCACCCCTACCTCCAAATAAACCTCCCGTTCCTATCCATTAAATAGAAAGGTGGAAGGAAGGTGCTTTTAACACAAATAGCAGAGCAAAGAGAATATTCCCTCACCACCATGATGCTAACTAGATAAAGGGTAGTTTTCCCATTTTTCCCACTGGTTCTGGCACTTGCCATGAACATCATTCCTGTTGGTGGAACATCCTTCACTGTTAGTGCTCTCAGATGCTGACCACCCTGTTGTTCATTTTGACTAATAAAAATGAAAGCGAGCAGTACACCAAATGTATCCAGCAGCTCTATATTGCTCACAAATTCCCTAAATTAACATTTCATCCACAGTGTAATGATCTATAATTTTACAGCCCTCTAGCAGCAAAATAAGGCACTATCCAGAACATTTTGCAAAGTTATTTTGCATCAGAATAACGGTACATTTGTAAATGAGTTCTCAATCCCTAGATAAGTTTTACCCATCTGTCCCAAAACCCCTTCTAAGCCTTTTTTTTTTTAGCTGCTCCTCACCTGTACAGAAGTATTTTAGCTCCTGTTTGCTATTTGCAAAATGAGGCTGTGATGATATACGACCAAGCAGATTTTCACACCGTGGCGTATTTAAAGAAGAGGGAGGGGGAAAAAGAATTCCATTATTTCAGTTCCCCAATTAAGCTTTTTTTTTTTTTTTTCTCTTTAAATACCACAATTCCCTACCCCCTGTCGTGCTTCAGGAGCTGCAGGGAGAAACTGGAGTTGCACAAGCACGGGCTGTACAACTCAATTACTGAGATCTGAAGGAAACTCGCCTCCTCGGACAGCATCTCTGAGGCTTCGCTGCGAACGCTGCCTGATCTAATTAGGAAACACTCAGCATCTTTGTGGCAATTACTAAAGAAAATAATTATGACATGACCGCTGTCTTCCTTCAGATGGAAAAGCAGCAGAAAATGACAGGAAACAGAAGTTGGGCGGGAGTTAATAAAGCAGCCTTTGGCAAAAGAGGAGAGAAACGCCGATTCCAGGAGAAGGTACAATTTTCTCACTGGAAAACGAGGATGAAGTAGCACATTACAAGCTAAGGACCAACAGGAAAAGAGTTCATTTAGTCATAAATGAGCCATAGACTCACCACAATAAAACACAGCTTAAGCTTGCAGACAGCTGCCTATCCCAGTTTATGAGAGGAGAAGAGCCTTTAATGGGTGCCACGGTTCGTGGCTGCCCTACTATCACAGATTTGCCCTCAAGAGATACCAGGAGACAATGCATCAACAATTCTACACACGGTCAGGTCTGGAAATAAACTTCTTTCAGCACAGGAACCAACCTGAATCACTGAAAATATTCTGAAGTCCCCACACTTACTCCGATTGGTTGCAACGGGGAAGTGAAACTCTCTTAACTGCAGCCCCAACCTTAATCACTGATTTGGTGCAAGGATTTAATCACATGACTTAACTGCCCTGCCTCAGTTTATGGATGTGGATGACATTAACAAGCAGCTCTGGAGTAATCGAGATATAGCAGATGCTTTATAAAACAATGAGGGTGATCAGCACGGCACTGACACAAAGGTGTGAGTCTTAATTAATGCTTATAAAGTGCCTGAAGAACTCCAGCGAGCTGGCACCAAGGGAATGTAAAGTATCACTGCATTTACTTTGCAAAGAGGCATGGATATGTCATTGTAATTTTATTACCCACGCAGATTTATATGTTGGGTTGGAGCACAGGAGAAATGAAACTTTTTGACACTTTCCCCGCAGTGCAGGTTCGTTATCAGAGCAGTGCATCAAATGTAAGGGATTTAATAACTCACTTTAAAGATCAGCTATGAAATCATACCCAAATCCTCACTACCTTCAAGAAATGTATAAGCAAAAAACTGCGTGTGACAAAAGTGTTTTAAAAGTTAGGATTGTTATGTGGATATTACAGTACTGTACAATCTGAGTACTTTCAGAGCATTCATTTATTGTAGCAGCTGTAATTTCGCTTATATTTTGATTATCTTGACATTTCCTAATCACGAGAGTTATAAATTTTAAAATGACGTGGCAGGCTTGATAAGCTGTGGATTCACCCCTCAAGTGAAGTTACTTTTTTTATTAAATGTTAAATTGCTTTTCTCCCAAAGGAGAACTGTATTTTGGTTAATTTTTACCACAGCTTCCTTCTGATAATACAGTGGTCTGAGTGACAGCAGAGAGTTTTCTTTTCAGTATTCCTGGATAAATATTGACCGAAGATGCCAGTTCTGCCTTTCACCATTGAGATGAATTAGTTTGGGCACAATTACCTCAGTTTTTTTTTAGCATAGCATCTAGTATGACACAAAAGTTTCTAAGCTAAGCTTAGAAGTTACACAGATTTTTTTTTCCTGAGTAGCTCTAGTAATTTCAGACACTATAGCTAGGCTCTGAAATTTGGCTGGAAAGGAAACTGAACCTGAATTGCTGTAAATTATAAGCTTTGTAAAATAATGTATTCTGTATTCATAATCAAGACTTTTTAGCCAGATACCCTCTATGTTCCCTCTGCTGAGTGGTCCCATTTCCCTTCTAAGTTCCATGTGCAGCCTACCAGCACTGTGAGTGCCATAGGTTAGAACACCCTGGGTCCTCAGGAGTCCCAAAGCTACACCCAAACCTCCAGGAGAAACTCCAAATTGAGTGAGTTAAACACTTAGGAATGGCATGGTTATAGAAAAGCATGCAGATTTTCTCATGGCACTTAATTTGTGGGGGATAAGAGCCAAGAGAGGCTTTCAATAACTTTGTTAGTGAGTTTTCTTGCCTCAGACCTTTGGTCAGACCAATGCACGCATGTCCAGGCTCTTCCCTCCTGGCAAATACACTTTTTTACTAATAATCAAAAGTGTCTTTCCTAACTCACTGTCTAGTAGCATTACATTCAATGTTTTCACTTCCATAAACAAGACTAGGGATACATTTTTCAACCCTCCTTTCTTTAATTCTGAAACTTCAACATGTAAGTTTTGATGGTCTTTAGGCTATTGTGTCCTGTCTTAAACTGCAAAAATCCTACTTGCCAGAATAACTCAGGCAATGAGCTCAGGAGATCTGTCCAGCTTAAGACAAGAACAACCAACACTAACACTTTTACAAAGGACACGTGTGCAAACACTTTCCAGCTAATATATCTCATCTCTAATAGCTGTGAACCAAGGCAAGAGGCAACTCTACAACCTCTTTGCTTTAATACCAATTTAGGACACAACTCAAAGCAACTGATTATCATGACCAAACTACATCTTTCCTAACCTTCATTCTCTTTCAGAAACTATTTGACTAATGATAATGGTCTATCACACAGTTTCAGTTTTGAATTTTAACTTTTGAAGAGAGAAAGCTATTTGGAAAGCATCAAGCCTCCTTTCTTTGCAGGTAGCATTTGAAATAACATCTTTATTTTTTTCTTCATAATTTCATTGCTTAATACATAGATATAAAGGATTAAAAAAAAAAAGAAAACCATTACTGCATGTCCTGGCAAAGAAACATCCTGATGTGTGATTGCTCTGGATCCTCTGTTCTGGATCCACAATTCACACGTTGCACAATTGTGTATAGGAGTTCTCTGTTTTGACAGATACAAACTAAAGATGAAAATATACTCCAAGGCAGAGGGATTCATAGCTTTTCAAACGATAAATGAGTTCTTGCTTTGAATCCCCTAACATCACAGGGAGGAATGTGATCACTCTTCCAATCTAAACATCACTGTTAGCCCTAGTAGCACGACATGAATTTGGATTTGAAGTGCATTTTAACTTTTGGAAGGGTGCATTAGCATACACCGAAGATTTCTTCTCTTTGCTAAGATGGCAAATAAAGAAGGTGCAGATGTCAGGTGGATAACCAGGACAGATCTTCACACATTATTCAGAAGACAACGTGTAGCAAATCTGCACTGAATACTAACTGAGAGCTTAAGCCAAGATTAACACACTGATTTCAATGCTGAAAGTCACGCAGGCCCTTTCAGCAAGCACCTCAAATATTCCTCCTTAGCCATCTTTTTCAAGAGATCCCAAGTTCAGTCAAGCTGACCTACAACCCCACCAGAAAATCAATGCACTTCGAAGCATATTACTTTTGCCTGTCCATATACCTCCCCAAGGATCTTCTCAGAAAAGGAGGTTGCATTGTAAAGTCTTCCTTGTTTGCAGAACTCATTCTTCCTGCATACATTTACAGTGACCAAGCTCTTTGTTTAGACACACACAGGGTTTCTCTCAAAATACAGCTCTCTCAGAAAAAAACCAGCAAGGCAGAAAGGGAAAATGGATTGTCAATGCTGTCTCTGCAGCAGAGCTGCTCTGAATGAATTCCCTAAAATACTTAACCCACAGGTAAAAGCTCTGATGGCAACATCATTACTCAAGACCTTCAGAGAAACCAACATGTGATGACCAAATTGTTACAAACACAAGGAGCTCGAAGTTGGATTGCCTTTGAAGTAATCAGATTGCATCACTCTGTACTGTAATACAAATACAACGCCTTGGAGAAATAAAAGAATAAAAGGACTATTTTTCATTGGGTTTTGGTAGATGCTATAGTGCCCTAGTAACCTTAGAACTTTATCCCTTAAACAAACTGCAAAGCTTATGGTGCTGAAGCTTCCCAAAGCCACTGCAACTACATGTTTTATAGCATAGCAGAAAAAAACTCTCCTCATTTTAAATTCTGTAAGAAGGGGAAGGTGGTTTAGAAATACATCCATTTATGGACTCATTGCTATTCTTGACAATTCAAAAAGGTCTACACAGTGAAAAGAAGATGGTGGGTAATAAAAGAACTATCCCTTTATACAAATGAATGATCAACAACACAAAGCATAAAAATGTGCATTGGGCACCAACTCAAGTTTATTTGGGTTCTTAGGTCTTAATATTCCAGCCGTGTTTCGTGCTGACTTTGGATATATGTGGATGTGTCCTCTCCAAAATTTTAAAAGAAGTCTTCAAGATATTTGGCTGTGTAATAACAGCAAGGATACATACCTATCATAGCTGGGTTCTCCAGTCAGACTGAAAAAGCTTTAGGAAGGAAGGAAGGATCATTAGCCCTGCTTAATAATGAGAAGCAGACCCAGAGGGGTGAAACAACTTGCTCACAATTACACCATATGGCAGATATATAGGTGGGAACAGGACCCCTAAATTCCACAGCCCTGTCAACCGTGAAGGAATCTCTAGCAAGAAATTAATTCCCAACACATATTATAAGCAATTGTTTCCAAACTTCACAAAAGCGAGAGAGCAGCTTCACTTGCAGGTGGGCAAAACAATTTTATTCAGTTTTCTGCAGAAGCATGTGGCCTTTGAGATTTGTTTTCATTTCATTCATAGTTTATTCCCTTTCAGCAGAACCAGCAGCAAACAGATCACTCCTTTGAAGTTGCTTTCTTTTACCCACAGTGGCATTAGCTACACAGACAACTCTTCCCTCCCCTTCAATAGGGAAGGGTGAATAGTAGCAGAGCTCCTCGGTACAGGTTTAGGATATTATTTGATACATCTCTGTAAATAGCTGCACTTCTGCAGTGTAGCTCTTTATGTAGCTAAATTTCAAAGCAACACAATAATACATAATAATGGATTTTCTAGGAATCCACAAAGTGGAGACAAAGGGAAGAAATCTTAACAACAAGGTGAAGAGAAGGAAAACAGAAAGGTGCAAGAGTAAAGACCTTGAAATCATCTTGCAAACGAAGGCTGAAGAAGCAGGTAGAGAGACTAGAGGGAAGAAGAAAGCATGTCAGAGACAGAGTGGTGGAAGAATGAAAAATAAGCAAGCAAAAATAGGAAACCTTGCTGGTCTTCACATCAACACTGGCCAGACCTTGCAGTTGGAGAAGCAAGAGGCAGGAGTCTGTGGTGATCAGTCACCATTCACACAGAGGCAATATGCACTACGTGCAGGAGGAGGGAACAACAGGAAAGGCATGCTGAGCAGCAGCAAGAGTTTTCCTACCAGTGGGCAGAATGCCAATGGCACCCACCAAAACTGCAATACACAATTTCACATCACTTCATTAATAGTGATCCCGAGCCCCAGAGGCAAACACAGGAATGGACCTGAGAAAAGAATTGATCCTATTTGAATTGATCCTATTTATCTGTAAGGCAGCTCTGGAGCACTTGGCAACTACTTCTGTTAAACAGCAACTGCTCTGGTCAAGTCTTTGGCCATCTAATCGATCTAGGAGCACCCAACATGCTTCTGACTGACTGCAGGTAAGTTGGATGAGTTTCTGAAAGGAAGTTTTTTCTCAGGGCTATCTTCAGTCCAAAAGATGCCTTTCTTCACTTTAAGTTCACCATGTGACACTGACTTTCCCTTTGTTATCATTCCTGATTTAAGCAAACAGCTTCTTTTCCTGTGTTCCTTGAATGGTCTCTAAATCATCCCTTTAAGTCCTAACCCTGCTTGTCGTAAACTATGTTTAATCCCACTCAGTGTTTGAATTACTGGAACTGAGCACTTATCAAATGACCTATATTGAATATCATTTGCTATTGAAATAAATATTAATTTTGTGCTGTTCTTTTCAGGAGAGATGTTCCAAGATCTCTTTAAAGCATTGCTTTAGGAGGAACACCAACTATTCTCTGACCATGAGCCTGTGAAATCTTTTGCTTTGCCCCACTTGAGCTGAAATCCACACATTTACCATCCAGCATCTACCTGGTCATTCTTCTTTGACTTTCCTTCCTCCACCCTCTAAGGACATCAACATCACTTCATCTCTACCAACTGTCCCAAAATCCTGTGGCTTATTCTGTCTTTGGAAGATCTCCGATTCTTTCAGAGAGCAGATTGCAGTGCACCACTAACTGCAGTTAAACAGAGTAGATAGCTCAAGTAGCTGTTATTTATTCATTTGACATGCTTAAGCACACACTTAGAATACCTACAGCATTTCAACAAAGCTTCAGTGAAGCCTAAACCTGCACTTAGTTTTTTATCCCTGTAATTTGCAGGTCAGCCTGGTGGTTTCTTTTATTGCCAATAATTAAGCAATTCAAGGCAGATTATTTCACTCATGAAAATTTACATTGCTCTAAGCAAATATGCTCTGTGCTGCAAACCATTCCCACTGGTTGTCCCTTTATGTGAACTCCAAGCACCTCCCCAGACCTGAGGTACCTTGTTCCTCACTGCTGTGTGCTGCTTCACTGCTGTGAAGGAAAAGAAGGAATGTGGTTTCCCTCAGAACTGCAGAATTGCTGAGCCTGGTAGGGACCTCTGAAGATCACCTAGTCCAACCTCTGCTCAAAACAGGGTCAGCTAGAGCAGGTTGCCCAGGGCCATGTCCAGCTAGGTTTGAATAGCTGCAGGGATGGAGAGTCCACAGCCTCTCTGGGCAGCCAGTGCCAGTCTTCAGACACCCTCATTGTAAAAAAGTTTTATGTTTAAATGGCATTCCCTGAATTTCAACCTATGTCCATTGCCTCTTGTCCTTTCACTGGATACCACTGAGAAGTCTGGCTCTATCTCTACATCCTCCAATCTGATCTTTATGTACATACATAAAATCCCCAGAGCCTTGTCTTCTCTGCAATGGCTTCTTCCTAATGCCTGAAGAAAGCCTCATGTCTGCACCACTGGCCACAGCATGACCAGCATTGTTCTGCTCTCTGAGCATGACCTCATGCTGGCTCATCACTGCTCTCAAGGCAGAGTTCCATGAATACCCCCTCCCATCCCACACAGAGTGTAAAACCTGCTGTGGAATCTCACTGCCCTCCCCTGTTGTTCCTGTGATGTTTTTGCCACACTTGGTCAGGGAGTTCCTACCTCTTTATAGCCATCTTTGATCACCAAAAAAGATCCCCTAGTCATAAAAGCCAAATCCTGGCTATTGATACCAGCTGTGCAAGTAGTTGCTGACCTACAAGGTCTGTCCACTGCTCCTTTAGCCCTCCTCCCTAAAGTAGAAAACCATCTGGGCTACATGTCCTCAACTACAACCTGTGAAATCATGTAGCCAGACTTGATATGCTCCAGGTTTCCTTGCCTCTATCATTGCTGCTCACATGGAAGTAACTCTTCAAGTTAAAGTAGAGATCAATGCATTGAATTGCTGCATCTACACATTTTTGCAGGAAGCGCAGAAACATCTAATTCTCATCCCTCTGTCTTCCCAATTATAAAAGAAGTAATTCTGTTTGGGCTGCTTATGATTTCTTTTTCTTGTGGTTGATTGACTCAACATCAGCTTGTTTTGTGTAGAGGAGGCTAAGGGGGAATTTAATCTCAGACAACAACTACCCCAAGAGGAGTTGCAAAGATGATGGACACAAATGCTTCTCAATCATGGGCAAATGGCCCCAGATTGGAGATTGAGACTGAAAGTTGGAGAAAGATTCTTAACTTGCAGAATATTTCAGTGCTGGAAATGGTCATCTCAAAGCTGTCAACCCTCCAGCCTTACAGGTATTTGAAATTAAGCCCAGGCAAAGGTGACCTGATGTGACTTGGTGCTTTGAGCAGGAGGCAGGACTGCAGACCTTCAGCAGCCCCTTTCGAGGGACATTTCTGCATTCTATGATACAGGCTTGGTGCTGCCTCAAAGGCTTTTGCCCAGACTGCAGTCTGCTCATTAGTGCCTTTCCCTTATTTAAAGTCTCTCTCCACTCTCCCTATTTCACAGATTTACAGGAATTTCATTGTCACTGAGCTCTCTAACTCCCCTTTATCAAACTGAAAGAAAAAAAAAAGGGTCAAAGTCAAAAGATGTTGAGGGGGATAGAGGAGGGAAAAAAAAGAGACAGACAGATGCAAACACACAAACTTTTTCTTTCCAGAGAGGAATGATCACATACTTTCATTTTTTGTTTTGCTGCCACAAAATTATGCCACAGGGCAGATTGCCACAGGCATGGGGGAATTCTTGTCCTTTTTAGTATGTCCTTAACACAGAAATATGAAGGCACAAAACCACCATTCATCTTCCCAACGCATGTGCGGTCCTACTCTCCAGCACACTCCTTTTCCTGAGGCACACCGTGCCAACTCTGCCAGACATAATCCCAGACAAGGCAGACAACTGCTCTGACCTGGTATTGTAATTCCTGTGCTCTGGCTCCCATGTAACATTTATGCCCATGACCTGCTTTGCAAATCCAGTTGAAGATATAGGTCAGGACAGAACAAATAGAACACCATGTAATGACCTCCGAGTGGTATTTCTCCTAATGTATTGACTGAGTTGAAAAAAAGTACATTACAATCTCAGGTTCTCCAAGATGCTAAAGCAGAAATCAAAGTTAGAATATAAAGCTGCTGGGTGAAAGCTGCTCCTGTGCATCACAAACTCCAGCATTGTCAGGCAGTGAGTTCAGTGGGAAACATCTCACTGCCCATGTTGGGAAGTTGTTGAGGAGAGAATCTGGAAGTCTTACTTAATACTTCACATATTTAATTGTTCTTTTCCACACTTGCTGATAAACACAATGTGTACCCACACAGTGCAGAACTGATGTCTGAAATACCAGCCATTACATCCACAGGGCTGAGAAAAGAGAATTTTGGCTTGCTTGGAAGAGATTAGCTGTCCTTTTTACACTCACAGATAGGGACGCTGGCCCAGTGAATAAGGAAAAGAAAGCAGACAGGACTCCAGCAAGTTTTTTGAGCTCTGACTCTACCTACTATACAATGTGTTTTATTTACCACCACCTTTCACCAAAAACTACCCAACCTTTCCATATAAAATTGATAGAAAAAGTCCTTAGAGTTTCTTGACAGTAACCTCTTGATAACCCAAAATGAGACAAGAGCTTTTTGACCTTTCTTTGTTTTGCTATTTGACAAGATTGTCTTTTTTCTACCTGGAAAGTGAGAGCAGCAGCACTGTGAATGCCATTCATGTAATTTCTTTTTTTTTTTTTAAAGGAATTCAACACTATTTCTCAATGATGGTCAAGAGTTGGATACACACCATCTGTCCACAGATGGATTCCAGAGGCAGATCTCTACTGTCACAGATCCCTCACCTGTAGATCCTGAACTTTCTGATCCACCTTACACTGCTTCAAGAAGTCTTGTTGTGTTACATCATTAAACAGGTACTGTCACGAATCCCTCACCTGTAGCTGGGCATGTCCTGAACTTTCTGATCCACCTTACACTGCTTCAAGAAGTCTTGTTGTGTTACATCATTAAACAGGCAGATCTTTTGTGCTTATCTGAAGAAATGTGAGATTGAGATGCTGACAGTATTAATTTTATTGACCTCAAGGGCCCCATTCAACAGAAAAAAGTATCTGATGAGGTTTCACCTCTGTTTGGCATGACCTCAGGGCCTAGCCTAGATGTAGCTGCCAAACATCAGGCCAAGGGTATTCCAATCTAAACGCTGCTTAATTCTTGGGCAAAGGGATCAGGTCCTCCCTGACAGATAACAGTACTTTGCTCATATTCTTTAAGACTCAGAGTATTAGTCAGCCAAAACCCACTGAGCCATCAAAAAAGCCACCCACTGACTTCCAATTTTCATTATTTTTTTTTAACGAAGAGGCTAAGATAACTTTTGGCAGCTATATGCACGAGAATTGTGTAATACAGGCTTTCTTCTACAATTTTCTTACCTTTTCCTACACTTTTGAGCTGAAGCATCCTCATTTCCCCCCTTTTCTCTATTCTTTGCCTCCTGCTTTATTTGCACAAGCTTTTTTATTCACCCATGAAATTCATTAGGCATTACCGTACACAACTCTCAGCACAACACACCAGATAAAGCAGGGAGGGGGAAAAAAAGAGAACAAGGAAGAGTGAACATAATGGAGCCACACGGGACAACTAAACTCCATCTGTAATTATTATTAGTGCTAAAATTTTATAGCGTGACGAGCTAAAACCAAAATACAGCTACAAAAAAGCAAAACAATGCAAAAGCACCTCGATAACAAGCAATTGTGTTAAAAAGATAAAGAGTAAACGTGAACACAGGGCTCTTAATAAATATGTTTTCTGGAATCACCACATCAGCTGAACATGATCCTACTTGGAATTCCAGAACCCTTTTTGCTACCAGCTGCAGCGCTGCCCTGTTCATTGCACTGCTGCTGTAAGGTTCCTCATTGAATAGCTACAATATTCCCATCATGCATGGCTTTAAATCCTTGCCCAAAGTATGTCGGGGCACTAGAGAAAACTTTCTATTTTCTCCTTATATTTTTCCCTGAAATTTTACCTTAAAGTAACCAGATTTTCATGTTCCTCCATAGTAGTTAAATTAGGAAATCAGAGCCAAGCAATATGCACACTTTCATCCATTTGGGTCCCCAGCTGTTTCAACCACCTTCTTTAGTTAAACAGCATAAGAACTCACTTCCACTCCTAAATTCAGGGTTGTATCCAGAATAATCTGCTCCCAGCAGCTAATTTAGGTACCATGACTGCTTTTCTCCACTGACAGTGCAGACAGCCCGGTCTGGCAGTGCTGAATTGTAGGTGGCCTGAATCACTGATCACTTTCTCAAATTCAGAATCTAAAGATAGGCTTCTGTAGAAAAACAGTCTGAATATGGCCCTGCATCTCTGCCAATTTTTCTCCTATGATTTCTGCTTGCCCAGCTCTGAATCTCTCAAAAATCTCACAAAAGATACCGCAAGAAATGCTCAACGCTTCAGTATCTCTTTCCTGGAACTTGTACCATCACCATTTCTATCTCTCCTTATTAGTGCTTTCCTTAATTTGCATTATGTAATCACTATCTGGAAATCATTTGTAAATGCTGTTTATATTTTAATACGATTCACTGCTTAGGACAGGGCTGGTGTTGTTCTAAGTATTATCAACCACGCAATCTAAGTGCCCTCCAACATGACAAGTACTCTCTCATTCAAACCATGGTCTCTACTTGCCTAAGACCTTTTATCCTTTAACATCTCTTCAAAATTTCCCGAGTTCACTATTAATACATCTACTTTCTATTTACCAGGCTTCACTGCAGCAAAAGCCACCACAGTCAGCTGACATGAAAATTGGTCTGAAATACAAATGGCTGTGAGAATTTCAACACATGATACTGCCAGCCTCTATTCTAAGAAATAATCCTTATTTATAAAAAGGGTCACCTCTGAATGAGCAGCAACAATGCTGATAAGAATCTGCAGGACTGAACCTTATAAATGTAAATTTTTGCAGGTTATTTAGAGAGAACAAAACAAGCAGACGATCAGCTTTAGACATCTGTTTCAAAGGCAACTCTGCAAATTGTCTGGAGACCAAAATAGATTATTAGCAGGAAATGGAATTTTCTTAATATTGAATCTGATCCTGACCTACTGAAAATCAATGGAATTTTGTCCCAGACTTGCACGGTAAGGGACTTAACACATTTATTTACACTTCCAAAGACCTGGCAGCAGGTACAAAAGCAGCGCTACAGCAACTGTCAAAGAGAAATCTCAGTTTGGATAAACCTTACGTTTCAATTTAAAAGCGTTCACGTTGGAAGAAGACAGGGAAACATGGGAAGACACACATCTCAGATGTGAGTGGCATTGGTGAATGCACCACTGGAAACATTAAGCTTCCTGCAAGATCCACAAAGTATAAAAACTAAGGGAAAGCAAAGATAATCCAAGATTTAGGTCCACAAGAGTATGGTTCCATGCAGAAACGTTCACATGGAAAGGACTGGTGCTTCTCTTAGCACTGTTATTTTCATTTTAGTGTCCTCAAACAAAAATATCAGAATATTTTACCAGCGTCAATTAAGACTCAGAACGCTTCTGGGAGACACATCCTTATTACACCCATTTTTACAGACTACAGTGACACAGAGTTTGACTCACTAAAGGCCAGAAAATGAGTCAGCAAAGAAAAAGAACCCCAAAGCCCAAATCATCCATCGCCTGTGCTAACCACTGAATAACCTCTCTCTCTCTCTCCTCCATCATTAGTCAGCCTTGGGAATAAAGTCACTTATCTGCAACATAAAACTATTCCATACTTGATGTTTGCCTTTTTTTTGTATGTTTGTTTTTCACTATGATTGCCTCCTAACATTTCCCAGCCTCACTTGGAGACTGATGCACTTAATTTTGACAGACACAAAATCCCTCTCAAATCTGCTGCAGTGTTTATACTGGGATGTATAAAAATGACTTTGTGAAACAGTCTCGAAATAGAAAACGAGATTAAAAATATTTTGCACATGAAGACTTCTTCTCTGGGCTATGAGAGAAAGCAAAGAATATTACAAACCTTCTTCTCTTTCTCCCGATTGCCTAAAGGGGCCCCTACAGCAGAACTATTATCTTTAATCTTACGTTCTCTTTTCAGCATGTATTTTATTTTCTTCTCTCCACTAACATTACACTGGCCTCTTAATAGCTCCTCAGTTCACCTCCTAAAAAGATATTTCAGGATAAGACTTCTCTGTATTAGATTTGCAAAGGTTTAGAAACAGCTTGGGTTCTTTCTGTGCTAACAAACACTTAGTGGTAAATGCCTTCTCAAAGAGAGTATTGCAGCAGTGATTTGGTCAGTGTATGAGCCAGTCTGCTTAACAAGCATGAACCTCCCTGGCCTGCCAGTATTAGCACAAAATAGAATCATTTTCCTAAATGGTTTCATTAAAAGGATATTGTGAGGCTGAATAGGAGATATTGAATGAAAATGGACAGCGTGAATTTTTAGTCATGCCAAACCAGTCTGTGGCACTAGTCACAAAGGTTTCACTGAAAAATAAAGAAGCCTCCATTGATTTATTTGGAGATGAACGTGTTTGCAATGGTTCTGAAAGATTCCCTGCCACAGTCACTGTGGCTATAACAGTGCTCATCAGCCAGGATCGAGCCAATTTATCAGAAGAACCCAGGATGAGTTTTTGTCTGACAATGCCAAGACTTACATTTGCTGTGGAAAATCATAATCATCTGTTGTTTCAAACAATTCCAGTCGAATTGCCTCCCCATATTATTCGTCCCCTACAAAGCCATCATAGGAGCCTCAAGAAGGAAGCACGAGCTGCACAGAGCAGCCACAGCCTCTCCTCAAAGGGGCATCACACCGAGCAGTTGGGAAGGCATCAACAGATTCTGCATTTTCACAGAAACCAGGAGGAAGAGGGACAGGAGAGCACCGTGTCAGACAGCTGTCACTATTTTCAAAGTACAGCGCTGCTGGAGCACAGGCTGAGCCTCCTATCCTTGGTGTCAATAACACAAAGGTTGTTTTTCAACTTTTTCAACAGTTTTTCAGGGTGTTTTTCAACAGTTGTTTTTCAGCTTTCTCTGGCAGATAGGAGAATAGGGTCTCTCCAGGGAACTCCACTGACACAACTATTTAACATGTGGCATGGCCACTAGGATTTTTCTTGATATTTTTTTTCTGTCTGAAGCTCATATTTGAATTCCTGGAAGAATGAAACATATTATCCCTAATGTCTTCAGGTGGATAATAGTGTGGCTGAATGACATTTAGCAGCCTGTGATGAAAAGTGTTGATGAACAGAACCTAATTTCTAATGAATCTACATGTGCATTTCCACACAGAAGCATCTCAAGATGTATGTAGCTAAAGATTCTTCAGTCAGGTACAATATACTTTTTCCTTAGACCTGCCCCATAAAATAAGTACTATTAAAATGTCTTCTGCATGTAAGGCACAATACAGTACTAATATAATCATCCCTATCAACAGAATTCATGTCCTCAAACTGCAGCCATGTAAAAGCAAGATCCTCTCCAAGTTTATGGAGGTAAAAATACTTCCAAAGGTTTCTCCATTCCACCCATCTTGGGTGGTTCTTGTAGGATGGGAAGAATTGCCTGAGGACTACTCATCTCACCCCACTGACAGGGAACAGAGCCTGGACCTTCAGGCAACCCAAATTAAAGGAGATAAACATCACCTATAGCATAGAAGAGAGATTATCATGCACAAACTCCTACAGCCACAACTTAACAGTAATTCAGTAGGATGCCTTTTTATTGTTTACCAGTATTTGGAAGGCACATTTCTAATGCCAAATTCATTTTCAGATAGCACGGGCATAAAAACAGCCGAGAAACATGTAGGTGTTGCAAGTGTAGGTGGGGTTTCTGTAATTCATCTTGTTTCACAGCCACTGTAAAGACAAATATCAATGCATAGAGACACTACTGGAAGGTTTTTATCCCCTTACTGATTTATGGCTTATTGGTCATTAAGAGAAATCAACGACATGAAGTTAGACTTCCATGTAAGTAACAAGTAATGCACAGATATAACGACAAGCAGACACAAAACTTTCAATGGCTTGAGGGAAAATGAACAGTTTAGCAAATGAGTGGGGTTATGCACAAACCCCTTTAAAAAAAAAAAAAAAAAGGGGAAAAAGAAGGAGAGCTAGAAAGAAAGAAGGCTGCCTTATTTTACTGAACTCTCTGCCATCTTTCCTTCCAGCTTTCTCTATGTTACAGACCCAACATGCATCTCTGTCAAACTATAAACCACTGTCCTGTGAGCTGGGGCCTGAAACAAAACTGAGAGACCAATAAATCATGCTACAAAAGGGAATCTCAAAGACCACATAGTGGGCTCTATTTTTCCTTCCTCTTTTCATTTCTTACTCCTTTTTTTCTTCTTTTTTTCTATGTGATGTCTCTTGCAAAGGGATTTGGCAGATCAAAAAAGTTCATACACAAAGACAATTAATCCTCATCATCCTTAGTGTGACTTGCACTAACCAGTTCAATTTTAAATCATTTTCTTCACACAATGGGATTGGATCAAACCCTGAGATTAGAAGTGACTGAGCTTTCAAGAAGTTCACCCATAGTGAATTTTCTTGATATTAAGATTTTCAGAATATGACCTCAAATATCTATTGATGGAATCAACTCACTCCATACATCAAACCTTCTGGTTACTGTGGTTGGGAGGGCTTTTCTGTAGGCTTGATTCTGGTGTTACCTGCAGTAATAATGTATTTGTGCAACTCCTTTACATCTGTGTAGTTAATGAATTGACAGAGCTGAATCAGGCCAGCCATTCAATCTGTCTCCCTATCTAGGGACCAAATTTGATTACAGACTCTTAGCAACGGGATGAGTGTTTCATGGTGGATATATTATGGGGAAAGACACCCAAATGAGCTGGCAAGTGACTACAGCATAGTCAACAGTGGAAGAAGGATCGATCCTTGGAGGGGATTTAACTAAACTACTCAAGAATCTTTAGCTACACACAAGGCATATTCACAGGGTATGGAAAAAATACCTTGTGAAAATAAAACCAAATTGGTATACTCTACCCAACATTTCACTCCTGTTCTTACAGATTAGGATCAATCTTAAAAATACATCAGAAAAAAAAGACCCTTTTGGTACCCAAAGGTTTCTCACTCTCACTTCCATAGAAAATCTTACAGTGTCTCCTTGCTGTGATATCAATCACATCTATATAAGATTTAAATCTTCAGGGCTTTCAAGCCGACAGTCTTAACCAAGAACAAATTTCTCACCATCATGGCAATGACAAACCACTGCAGCCATGGCAAAGAACAACTCTGGGCAAACATTCAGAACTTTCTGTTATGACATTTTTTTTTTTTTCTGTATGTCCAAATGAATTGCTGAGAGGCAGGTCAGACTAGATGGTACCACGCTCCTTAGTCCCCATTCTGTGCTGCCAAATTTTAGATGCAATTATTCCAGTCTGCACATTGGAAGTGAGAGTCAGCAGAAAAATCTCAGTCAAAACAAACTCAAAAGTGGGTGAGATCTGAAGGAAAACAATAATTTAACAAACACATGGTTCTGAGACAATTTCACACATTGCTTTCCAGGATCCAAGGGTCTCCGTACAATGTTTTATGAAACTGCAGCTGAGTTGCTTTTTGCTCACTGTGAACTGCCCAATTATTTCAAAGGAGTTGGTTTGGCTCCTGTATCAACACCTGCCAATGTTTTAGCACATAACAAAATCATATTAGTACTTTTTTCTTTTTTTTCAGATGGCATCTGGTTGGGTATTGTGACAATACGAGGACAACTGTTCACATCCATTCTGTATATTTAGTCTAGATTAGCCTTTTAGATTTAAAAATAGTCTATATTTCCCCTTGTTTATAATTTTCTTCATTCATACTGTTTCTGAGCTGATAGAAATTTCAATCAGAATGCTGTTAACCTCCATAAAATTAAATATTGTGAGAATATTCATCAAACTACTACTGCATTCAGCTCTGGGGCACCCAGCATAAGGACATGGATCTGTTGGAGCGAGCCCAGAGGAGGACCATGAAGATGATCAAGGAGCTTAGAACAACTCTCCCATGAAGATGGGCTGACAGAGTTGGGGTTGTTCAGCCAGGAGAAGAGAAGGCTCCAGGGATACCTTAGAGCAGCCTTCCAGTACCTAAAGGGAGCTTACAGTAAAGATGGGGAGGGACTTTTTACATGGACATGTGGTGATAGGACTGGAGGTAATAGCTTCAAAATTAAAGAGGGGAGATTTACACTAGATATTAGGAAGAAATTAATTACTGTGAGGGTAGTGATACACTGGAACAGGTTGCCCAGAAAGGCTGTGGACATCCCATCCCCTGAAGTGTTCAAGGTCAGTTTGGATGGGGCTTTGGGCAACCTGGTCTCTAGTGGAAGGTGTCCCTACTTATAGCAGGGGGCTCAGAACTAGGTGATCTTTAAGGTCCCTTCCAACCCAAACCATTCTATGATTCTATGAATATATTCAGTAGAACACAAAACCTCACTAGATTTTAGACAAGTAGTAAAAGGCAAGAAGCAAACTGCAGTAAAAGATGGAAGAAACAAATGAGATTGATATGTAAGACCAAAATGTGAGTGAAGTCCAGCACTCGTTGGGAAAGA
>NW_008599407.1:92469-101728 GCF_000691845.1 Merops nubicus
CTCAAACCTCGCAGTGCAACAAAAACAGGGTAATGCTCAACATTAAAATAACAGTTTCCATTTCAACGTGTGTGGGCACAAGTAAATTTTAAAATGTTATGTCTTCACAGTGGTAAATTAGTGCATTTTGCCCACACAAATCTTTTTTAAAAAAAGACAATGTGATCCAGAACACCATTTCCCTTTTGCAGCGTGGAAGCACTGAGCCAGGCACAAAGCTTTAAGGCTCTGGATTCTCAGCCCTGTGTTTAAACCCTAGAATTAAATTACATCATCTCTTTTTTTTTTCATTTTCTTAAACCCAACTTTAAAGGTATCTATTGCCTTAGGGTGCACTGTTTCATATTGTCACAGACATAACATTTTTGTGGGTTATATGCTTTAAAAACCTTCCTCTGAGCTCAAAGCTGGCTGAGGCAGGTCCACAAAATAGGGTTGAACCCCCTCTACATTATCAATGATCAGAGAGTTTCCTGCTCCCAGCTGGGATAGAAAACCAGCAGTGACAGCTTTTTCCATGGCACTTCACTCTCCACCTTTCCATTGTGGCCTGAACCTGTATGTAACACATGATTTAAAGATAACTGAAAATGTGCATTAAAAGAGACATCACCAAAAATCTGCTGTATTTGCCAAAAATATTCCAGAATATATCAGAGAAGTGAAGTCCAGCAGTGTGAGTCCTGAAGTCTAACCCATACTTTCACTGACAATACAAGTTCTAAAAAAAAAATGAAGAAAAACTGAGTCAAACTGGATGATGCTACTGACGATTTGGAGCACGCAAATTAAAATCCAATGGGATTTTGATAAATCAGCCAAAAAAAAAAAATCAGTAAAAAGCAATTCACTGAAGATGAGGAATACTAATCTTCAACAAAAGAATGCAAATGTAAATATTTAATGGCTAAAAAAAACCTAAAAATGAACACTCAAAAAGTTGTCTTAGGGACCAGCGGCTCACGGAGGGCTTGGCTAACCACATACAAGTGGCTTGTGCAGCAAAACACCCCCAGGTCCCTCAGAGCTGTACTGATGTATGCAGAAAGTCCAGGGGGGCATTGCTTCATGGCAGGCACCACTGCTTGCACTTCAGCACCAACACCAGATTTGGGTTTGGCCCATGCTTCAAGACTCCGCACAGGTCAGTGGGAAAAATGCTCAGAAGATGGTAATAAGAAAGGTAAGAGGCTTCCACCTTACCAAAAAAAGACAAACCTGGAGAGAGAGTTTACTTACACCAGAAAATAGAAAAAAGCTGTGAGTGGGAAGCCTGGTAACCAGCTCCTATGAAAGGGAAGAAGAAAGGGTTTTAAACAGGTTGGGATCAGAGACCTCAACAGGGCTCAAGCATTCAACGTGAATCTTGTGTTCATTACATCTTGAATGTCTGTTTCAGGTAGGCTGTATTTAAATCTAAGTTCCCAGAGAGATATAAATTCCCATTTCTCATATAAATTATTAATGCACTTCCATTATTAAACCAAATTTTATTCCAAGGAGCATTGCCTCTAAAATTAATCAAAAGATCTTCGCCGTACTCTAGATGAAGCAAACACAGAATTCCAGGAGCCTAACACAGAAACTGGACTTCTAAAAATAGACTCTGCAGAGCCTGATTTGCTGCAAGCTGAGTGGGTAGGTCACACATCACATCTCCCTCGGCTGAGCAGCGTCGGTCAGGTGCTGCTTGAGAGGCAGCCCAAGAGGGAGAGCAAATAGATTGATTCAGCACAGAGCTCAGAATCATGCACTGATATGACAAGAGATAGCAGAAACTCCATGAAATAAAGTGATATCTCTGTATGTTTGAAAACAGGATTTGAGGTTGCTTATTTTTCCGTGCCTGTTTATCACTCTGCATCCAAATGCTAAAAATAAAACTTGTTAGTTATGAATAGGTGGGTGTCAGATCTCCATCCAAATTAAAAATATACCCTAAAACATAGCTCTTGGTCTTCCCAATTTGGACAAGTTAATTCCTGTCTACGGCACAGATATTTTGCATGAGCCACAGCTGGGAACATAACACCTAATGGCCCATGCCCAAGGTCTCCCCTCTGCACTGAAGGCAAAGCTCAGCAGAAGGCCATGGAAGGGGCTTTCTGGTTCTGGAGACCCATTGTTGAGGCATGAACGTTCAGCACAGAGGCACATAGATGCTTTGGCACAAATCAATGAAGGGAGAATGATCTGGGGGAGGCAACAGCAGGGCACAAAAGGTATTTTCAGGTACAGAGCAACCCTTTGTTTGGGTTGTTCCTTTTGTCTGCTCCTTCTGATTGTTGGTGGGGTTACACAGAGCCACTGCTCACACTTGAGAGTCTCATGCTATGGATTTTGTTGAAGACAGGTTTAAAGATGCCATCCCAATCCTCTTTTGCAATGCCTGTTCTGGTGTGTGACAAATAGTGCGGAAATACCTAAATAAAGAGTGAGACACCTTTAGTGACATCATCTCTCCCCCTGAGAGAGGAAGGAATTCAGTCCAAAAATCAATCTTTTCATTAATTATTTGTATGAACAGAAAAGCTGACACATCAAACAGTTCACTTGGCCTCATAGATCACCCTCAGATGACAGCCTTCAGCACAGTGCCCAGCAGAACACGTCAAGGTTCTCAAAGAGGGGGTCAGATGCTGCTTTTGGGGACCTGTCTCCAAGGCTGCAGGGATGCAGCAGCTCCAGGCACCTGACATTCAACCACTGAATGCTTGTTGTGCTTGCATCCGTTTCCTTCAACCATGCACTTGGAAAGGGCAGAGTCATCCTTCAATGTCCTGCTTCAGAAATGGACGGGGGGCAGGAAACAACGTTCATAACCTTCACACTGAAAGTTTGTTCCTCAAATGTTCTTTCGTGAGACTGACAGTAAAGAGGAGAGTAAAAATGTCCATGGATGTTCCTCTAATATTACATCAGGACTATGTAACATCCTGTGTCTGACTCCATTTTGGCTAGACAGGACTGGCTTTCCTCAATATATGAGACAGTATAGAAGTCAGATCACGTGCCTGGTTCAGTTCCAGCTTCAATCCAAAGTTGCTCTTGACACAAAACCAGAAAAAACTTGGCAGCATCACCTCCCGAGCTTGGGTTCAATCCCAATCCAAATTCCAAATGAAACACAAGGTCCCAAATCTGCATGGAGCAAACCAAAGAACATGCTGGCACCGATGCCAACAAAACAAAAGGCCAAGTTTTGCTGATATCCACATGATGCTTCTCTTTCAGCTGCCCACAAAGAACTAATACTGCCTTATGCAGGCTGTTTGCCCTATAATAAAACCAATGAGAGGGATGTCAAGGAGAGGAAGACAGTTCTCATGGCAGATGTGTCCATGGGCCGTCACCTCCCAGGCCACTACACACAGAAGAGGCTGGAGCAAACTCGCACTGAACAGAGCTGAAAATCCCAATGACTAGAAGCAAAAGGAAAATTCCAAGCATGACTAAATAGTTGTTCACATCAAATGAAACAGCTGAATTTTAGCTCGTGAGGACCGAAGTGATTACTTCTCACATTGTCTCTACTTACGACATAGGATTGGGGCTAATCTTTCCTAACATTTCCTGCGTGATTAGGCTAAAATCACTCAAACTGTGACTTCTTTACTCACATCAAGAAGGATGTTATGCATAGTGCAGCTATGCAGAGTTGAAACAATGCTCTGAATGAGTAAGGATGTCAGAATTGCCTCTTGATGCTTTCTGTGATTCAGCCCCTGCTCCTCTGTGAGGCGTGAGGCAGGACTGGTACCCACCAAAGTCCAAACAGCATCTTGCATGGCCAAGTGCCACAAAAGCGTCACACGGGTGACACTGTACGGGTGCCAAAGAAGCCTAGGACAAGTTTCTGCCTCAAATACACATGCCTTTTCATTAGTCCAAACTAAATGGTGACCAGAGGATGGATCAGCCCTCTGTGGACAAGCAGGCAGGAGGACAAAGCTGTCAGCGCACTGGTTTACAGACTGGGAGGAAATTTTTCATTCCCTAGAAGTGGGCAGAGAATCAATAGCTCATTTTTCACGTTACGGTTATTATGCCCAGTGCTCCACGGGTTTTGTGTTCTATACAGCCTCTATAGCAACGGCTCAGATCCCTCACTCCTGTTTGCTCTGTCAGGGACAATAATTGCAAAAATCCCCAGGGCTCGGGAGTGTTTAGCTTCAATTGGGAAATACAATAGTGGACCCACTGAAAGTAAAATAACAGGCAAAGAGAGCATCATATAAATATGAAAACAACTGTAGCATGACACCTTTCCAGTTTCATTAGAGTGATTACCCCAGTGGCAACCCAGCTCCTCAAAAAAGCAAGTGGTAAATGGTTGGGTTTTTATTAGAGGTGCCTCTCACCATACAGAATAATTGCTCCTGAGCATTGTAGCAACACCACAAGACTGCACACGCCAGGGAGACTCTGCTTGCAGACATGCCCCGTGTTCCTGGAGCAGTAGGTTTGGAAAAGCTGATGAGGGCTTGGAGCAGGACTCTCCCCTCCCAGGCTCACCTCCAGGCCAGGGCAGGAAAACCTCATCTCTGTATCACAATTTTCAACTTCCATCAATCTGTGAGTGCAAAATGGGCATGAGTGTAGAGCTGGGAGCTGAGGGGAGGGAAGGGACTGGAACAAACTTGATGACAACCTCTCTCTTAAACACATTTCTGTCTACCTGCAGTAAAGCACAGGACTGGCACTTGGCTCAGGGAGGGCCTGTGAATATAACTTCTGTGGATGCAAGAGTAAAATTTGGTTTCAAAACATGTAGTGATTACATGGAAATTGTTAAGGGTTCAGTAAGGTACTTGCTCAGAGTCCACATGATGAGTATCAGCATAAATACTAAAAATTATAGTCCCAATGCTAATAAGGAATATAGAGCTATAGTAAAAAGCAATATCTGAAGGCTGTTGGCTGCCAGAGCAAATACTGCCTGGCAATATACACCAACCTATGGATCCTCCAGACCACCCCATCTGCACATAAGAGGAAATTCATTTTTTCATTTGCAAAAAGCCAGAGCCTCAGAACTGGCAGCTCAGAGAAACACAGAGCCACAGCAGAGCCAGAGCAGCAGGCGATGCCCCCTGCAATGGGTTTGTCTTTCAGGTTGAGTGGAAATGGCTCTTTGGTGGCAAAGTCTTCAAGCACAGTTGTGAATAAGAGTCACAGAATCATTGAATAGCTTTGAATGGAAGGGACCTTTAAAGGTCATCTAGTCCAACCCGTCTGCAATGAGCATGGACATCTTCAACTAGATCAGGTTGCTCAGAGCTGTGTCCAACCTAACCTTGAATGTTTCCAAGAACAGAGCTTTTACCACCTCTGTGGGAAACCTGCAAAAAAGCTAACTAGAAAAGCTTGTGTTGAGGGCTGGTTCTCAAAAGATCACAGTGATATCTCCAAAGATAGCTTCTCTGCTGTGTACAAAACTCCAACTCAGAATCAGGTCCTCTATGAATGTAGTGCTGAGTGCCCCACGACTGTGCATCTGCCCACCCCTCTGGTCCCAGCCACAAGTGGCACTCCGTGGTGGGTAGGGTAAAACCTGTCTCATGACAGTCTAATCCCAGCTCACATTCCCTATTGGTGGGTGAACAATCCAAGACCTGGTGAATTCTGCTTCACAGTGACAGGAAGAGCCACCATTGAAGGATCAAGAAGTGACATCACCATGAACACTTGGCCACCACAAGCCAATTGTCCCTGGGATAACTTTTCTGACAGCTTTTGCTTAAAACCCCAAAAGCCAGGAGGACTGTGAGGCCCTGCTTTCATGGTCTGTATTTGTACTGAGAACTGAGATCAAGTGAGCTTTTGCCCTTCTGCTGCTCTGCAAGAGGCTTCCACCCTCCCTGAGCTCTCCTTAGAACACCTGCGGGTGTTCCAAGCCAAACTCCTCACCTGCTGCTGTCCCTGGAGCAGGTCACACCCCACGTGTGTCAACTCTAAAGTTCCTATATTTCTGATCCCTACAAAACACACGTATTCCTAGATAGCCTTATATATATCCATAAGTGTAAAGAAAATAAGAGTATTTTTATTGTCACCCAGATAAACAGTAGCAGGCTTGGAGCTAGACCTGACCAAACTTTGCAGCCTAAATGAAATCTGCTTTGTTGTGTTTGCAGGAATGTAGAAAACTGGTTCATCAAATTCCTTATAGAGGAGAAATGAAAAAAACACTGCTCACTGAACAGCAGAAGAAGAAAGAGAAAGCTGGTTGGGATCTAATGTTCATTTTCTCCTGACTACACAAGCCAAAGTCTACCAATAATACTAAGAGATAAAAATGGATGGGATAAAGCAGCACAAACAGCCTCTAATTCAATTAACCTGTACAACTCTCTGCCAAGACTTTCAAATCAGAGCCGATTTTCATGTGAATTAATATAGTTTTCACCATGTCAGTCACTAGATTTTAAATGTCAGAGGAGTTTACAGCCCCAGAGAGTAAACTGATGGTTGCGTTTGGTCAAAAAAATGCAACAATTTTCTATGACCATTAAACATTAATTGCCTTATATGTGTTTCCCCTCTTACACCCATGTTGCTTTGGCTGTTGCTGGAGCAATACCAATGTGGTCCTGAAAGGATTTCTAGCGTTTGCTTTACCCAGAATGACTTAAAAAGGGGTAGGCATATAAATAAAGGAGATTAGAGGAAAGGTTTGCAGGCTCAGGAGCCGAGTGGCCTGTGCTCAAGTGGTCACGCAAGCTCGACCAGGTTGTGCTGCTGCACTTCACAAGGCAGACAGTGAAAGGGGCTGAAATGCCAAATTTCATTAAGATTCTCCAGCAGCTGCTGTAAAAGGAATTAGCATGAGAAGCAGAGCACAAAGCTATCAGAACAACTCTGCACAAGTGAATAGAAATTGGAGAAAAATTAGCTCCTTGTGAAATATTGCAATCATTTCTTTAAGCAATAAAGAGATGGTTTGTTAAATAATAGACTAGAACAACTCCAATAAAATAAAAACTGTCAAAGTACTCTTTTTAAAGTTGCTACACAATCTTCCAATTTTGCTTTCATTACTAAACAGTAACAGATGATCAGATTTTATCATGATCTTGTCTGGACAATATCTTACCAGCTTTTGAATACATTAGAAAATGAAAGAATACCGGAAAAAGAAAATTTAATATAATTACCACTTTCTGAAAATAGCTCGTGCATAACATTCACTTAATATAGCACAAATAAAGTGAGAAAGAAACCAAGGGTGGAAAAACTGTTTCCTATTTCAGACCAGATATAAACAGCTTGTCGTAACCATTTCTTTGGCACCCGCTTCCCTTCTCTGCCTGTTGAACCAAATGAGCAAAAACAATGCCAAAAGAAACAGCACATTATTGTCCAATCAGGAGCCTCAGCCTTAATTAGCCCAGGGATGATCCGGCTTCACCAGCTATAAGCCTTGAGTTAGATGAACTGTTGCCTGCAAACACCTTTTCCTTCACAGAAAGAGAATGAAAGGACGGAAACAGAGAAACAAAATCTGCACTAAATCGTGTCCCGTTGCCATGCAGTCTGAAGGGCTTAAATCTGACACCTCCCAGCCAACAGGTCAATCACCACATGATCAAAACCACAGCTCATGGGCAGGAAATTCATCCTTCTCAGCCCCCTCCCAAAGCAGCCCCAATGTGACGTGCAGCAGCAGCCATTCCCTTGCACAACGTCCTCTCACACGTGCACGTGCAAGCAGGGGAAGAGAAAAATGCCTGATTTGCTGCAAAAACAATGCTTACTGTCCCACGTCCTACACCGTCCCTCCAGATCACCCCAGCTCCCACCCAGCCTCTTGTGACCCTCTCAAGGCTACAAGAAGCCGTTTCTGGCCCACTGAGATCTTCACCTGTGACAACCTGTAGGAGCAGAGTTATTTTTGAGATTTCTGTCCTATTTCAAATACTGTTGAAATCAACCACTGTCTTGAAAAATGACTGGGGACAGGAGTATAGACAGAGAGCACTGCAGACACTAATTTCCTTAGGAAATTAAACTAAAAACTAGCTTCCTGCCTATATTGCCAGAGAGAAGTCCCCCTTCCTTCAGTCCATGTGTCTCTCTTTATCTAGAGCAATCCTTCCTTGCACACAAGCTAAAGAAACAAGCCACAGCTTCAGTTACATCAATCATTAACATCACAGGGGCTAATAACATAAGTGCACAATGTACAGGTACCTGTTTGTCATTAGGACTGCAAATATCCTTTGGCCTTCTTAAAATTCTCAATCAGCAGGAAAGCAAATGACAGTTTTGTGGGAAAATTTACTACACTGGGGACTTTCTCAAAGACTTTTAACACTAATTAAAGAAAAGGTTTGTGTCCTTTTCTCAACTAGTCTTCACTCCATTGAGCACGAACTGAAAAGCAGAATGGAAAAAAAAAAAAGAAACACCATCTGGGTCACTGCATCTGCCCAGGGAACTGGTATTAGAGTTTACTTTCATTTATTTGATATTGGAAAAGTGCTCCGCTCTAGCAAAGGCTGAATGACATCCACTGGCAGAGGTTAAACCTAGAGAAATTAGAGTGGGAAATAAAAGGTGAATCATAGGCGTGGTTGATTTTTAAAGGATGTGGAAAATTTAAAGCAAAATCTGGTATCTTTCTGAAAATCCTGCAGTCCATCAACCTGAATTCACTAGGTGCAGTGCAAAAATTAAGAAGTGAAGTAGTAGCATCTGTGAAGTTTAGGGACAAGATGACCACAACTCTCCTTCAGACCTTTCCATCATAAGATCTATGAAAAGCAGGGAGTGAAGAGAAGCAGAATATCTCAAAGGAGAAATCTATTCTGGTGAAAGACTCTGGCACCAGGAGTTCTGCAAAGAGATTTCACATTCAGTTTGCATTTCTAGTATTTCCTTGATGTTCCCTCAACACAGGAGATGACAAAATGTAGACCCCCCCGTGCCTCAGCACACGATGCCAGCAATACTGTTGAGCAGATAGTGCCACAGCAGAACTCTGAAAAGCTCTCTTTGGTTTAGAGCCATGGCACTGGTATGCTGGGCAAACTGGTGGCTCACTCCAAGCTTTGGTTACACCACCCATCAGGTGAGAAGGATGACTCTGGTGTCTTTTTTTTTGGTACCTCAGGATCTATCGCTGAAATATGTTCTACTAAAGTAATGTTACTGTTAACCCAGGAAACATTTTCATCGGTTAATTGTAAATCTTCAGTACAAAAGGCAACACTGTCATTTATTTCTAAAATAATAGGCTCACGCTGTAGCAGGGATG
>NW_008599407.1:101759-132991 GCF_000691845.1 Merops nubicus
ACCTTACTCAAGTGAAGGCAAAACCCTTTGAAATGAGAACAAAAAGCTCGCTTGTTTCTCACTGCTAAATTCCTTCAATGCTTTTCTTCTACTCCTCTGCTGAAATCCAGAATTTAAAATATTCTAATTTATGTATCTTCGGTTTTATCAATAGGTGCTTTCAATTTTTGTCTGAAAGTTTGCTTACTTGCCACCCCCTGCTACAAAGAGAATATAAAGGACTTCTGCATTGATAATCTACGTGTCAATTGTTAGGAATAAATTCCAGGGAAGGTTAGATGGCACATAACTTACTGGGAAGCACTCTGCAGGATTGCAGGCGAGGTTACAGTGATGTCCTTTCCACAGGACAAATAACATATCCATTCACTATGAGGCAATCGTGTCATGTTACCTCATTTTAATCAGCCCTTTCATGATGTAATATTCATGTGGAAATTGGGCTAAAAATACCCCCTGCCAAGGTGACTGAAGACTTAAAATTCAAAACTTTATTTTGCATATTTTAAGATCAAGTTATGTCCTGAAATAATGTAGCATATTAATTGATTTTCATGTGGGGAAGGAAAGAATGAAAGCAAGGGGAGGGAATGGGGAGACTGGCCAGGAGCTTAGCACCTCTCTATCAACAATTAACCAGCACAGGATAAAGCTAACACATCTCCCTGCACTCCTCAGAAGCAGAGCACTGATATTTAGCACTTCTGACTGTGTTAAAACAATAAAACTTTAAAAGCCAAATGTTGGTTTGGATACTGCAGCACAACTGCTCGGCAGCACCCACAAAAATACAGGCCTTGAACTGGGTCCCAGGTGGGGACATGGACAGGCATCACACACACATGCTTTCCCAGGAGAAGACAGTACTGCTTGTGGGGATGGGCAAGGGGAGGAGGGTTTCCCCTGCCTGCAATCCTCACCACATGGCAAAAGTCCCCTGTGTAGGGAGGTGTTGTTAGGAAAGAGAAGAAGTCATCTTGGTATATTTGAAGATGTTTACAAAGGAAAGAGAGAAGCATGGACTTGGTGTATTGACTTGGCCATGGCATTATGTGGCCTCACAGCTACTCCCTCAACCAGTCTCATTCTCAGCTTGCTCAGTTTACAAATTAAAACAAGGTATTTTGTGTTGTTCAGCCTCCCACCTGAGCCTGGTGCACTGAAAGGTCAGCCAGTGACCTTTCCCCACCAGCAGTCCATCCTGATGCCCACGCCGAGGAGCCCAGAGACACGCGCGAGGTGGTGACCACGCCGCTGCCAGGGGCAGCAGAGCAGGAACCCAGCTTGATCCTTCACTCTTCTATTGGCTGCACTGTGCTGACAGTAATGAAAATTTGTATCTGACAGTTTACTAAATTGATCCAAGTGAAAAGAATCACAGGAGACCCAAGCTGTGATAAGGAGAGGGTAGTTCTCCAGACCACAACCACCTGCTGAAGAAGTCCTCTTCTTTCTCCCCAAAGCCTTCAATTAGTGCACTTAACCTTTTAGCAATCAAACTCATCTGAGGCTCAGTGTGTTCATCTTCCACAGGCTTAAGGATACATCGATATCATGCAGACCATGACCAGTGCTGGCAGTTCCATACCAGTGGTTATGTGAAGTTTTGAGCTGGTTTTCAAAAGGGCATTTTGTCTAGAGTAACTGGAGCAGTGCTTTTGACTTTTTGCAGCTGAACTGAAACAGATGAAGGTAATAGTAAGCCTATTAGGACAAAATTGAATATAACATTGCATACAAAAAAAAAATTACAAGAATGATCCTTTTCTGCTTTCTTATGCAATGATTCTCTATTGCCATAAAAACCAAGAAAGAACATTCTCATTCACAAAAAGCCCTTGACATTAAGAACTGAACTTTCTTCAAGGGAAAAAGAACTCCTGCTTAACTGTAGCCATTTTCCTTTCCCATAGATAAAAGGAAACTATCTGACCACACCAGAGTGCTTCTACTGACCCTGAACTTTTCATAGGTGCTTCCATGGGATGTTTCTCAGAGGTCAGTGCTAGAGCTGATACTGTTCCCACCTTCACTGGCCTGACTGGATGCAATGCACTCCCAGCAAGCTTGCAGATAATACCAAACTGGGGAGGGAGAGTTGTCAAGATGCTGGAGGACCTTCCTGTTCAGAGGGACACACAGAATGGGCTGCCAGAAACTGCACAAGCAAAGTCCTGCATTTGGGAAGGAACAACCTCAGTACCAGCGTTGAGCACCCAATGTATGCGGAAAGACTCAGGGGGCTTCTCACCACCAATATCCCTGCACAAAGGGAGCTCACAGAGAAGACAGGGCCACATTTTCTCAGAGGTGCACAGCAGCAGGACGAGAGGCAATGGCTACAAGTTGTAGTGAAGAAAATCTGGATCACAGACATGGGAAAAAAATGTCCACACTAGAAGGTGTGGACTCTCCATCCCTGGAGATCTGTAAGCCTTGCTGGAGCCAGCTCTGAGCAATCTGACCTAACTGTAAGGTTAGGCTTCCTTTGAGCATGGAGTTGGGCTACATGGATCCCAGAAGTCCCTTCCAATCAAAAATTTTTTATGATGCTCAATACCTAGAGCTGTACTCATGTACTTGTTTGTTTGTGATGGCTGTTAGAGGAACAGGCAAGCCAAGGAGCCAGGTTGCCATTGCTGCTTTTGGAGAGAGAGATAGGGGTACAACTTATACTTGGCACAACTTGTCTACATCTTTAAGCACTCCAGAAATGGAGGCGTGGGAGGAAACCCCAAACTTACTGCTCATTGGAGAAGAGATGAGGTGGCCTCCCTGTTTCTTCTCAAGAGAAAGACTGCCCTCAGCTTCTGTGCAACCAGAGGACCTCAGTATGACCAAAAGCAGCTGATTTATTCCGACTCTGTTCCCAGTTTTCCCTCTGGGGGAACTGAGAAATAAAATGCAGAGCACAATAGCAAGAACATAGAGAATTATAGACCTACCGTTGCTCATCACAGCAACTGTGCCTCTTATTTCACAGTGCCACGCTTAGATCACTTTGAAAACCAGCACCCCTGCTATGCTTCCTACTGGAGGCTGTAAGCTCCTCGTGCAGAGACATCACTTCGGTAGCCAAACGGGTTTAGAGAAATCACTCCTGCTTTCCAAGCTGAAAAAAATAGAGATGGAAGAACAGGGTGTTTTCTAGTCTGCTGGGCCTGGTGCTGGTGAGGTAGGCTGTCCTTGTGCAGCCTCTGCAGGTTAATGGTGGAGCAGATCTCTGCCTGTGGAGGACCCCCACTCCAGACCAGAAGGATGCCCAAAGGAGGCTGTGACCTTGTGGGAAGCCTGTGGTGGAGCAGGCTCCTGGCAGGACCTGTGGAGAGAGAAGCCCACGCTGGAGCAGGCTTGCTGGCAGCACTTGTGACCCTGTGGGGGACGCACGCTGGAGCAGTCTGCTCCTGAAGGTCTTCAGTGGGCAGAAGGGGCAGTTTGGGAAGAACTGCCAAGAGCCCACGCTGGAGAAGTTTGTGAAGGACTGACTTTGTCTCCCATGGGAGGGACCCCATGCTGGAGCAGAGGAAGAGCATGAGCAGTTCTCTCCCTGAGGAGGAAGGAGCAGCAGAAACGTGTGATGAGCTGAGTGCAGACCCCATTCCCCATCCCCCTGTGCCACTGGGGGTGAGGAGGTAGAGAAAATCAGGAGTAAAGCGAAGCCTAGGAAGAAGGAAGGGGTGGGAGGAAGGTGTTTTTAATATTTGGGTTTATTTCTCTTTATACTACACTGATTTGATTGGTAATAAATTAATTTTCCACAAGCCAAGTATGTTTTATCCACGACAATAATTGCTGAGTGATCCCCCTGTCCTTCTCTTGACCTACAAGGCTTTCATTATACTCTCTCTCCCCTGTCCAGCTGTGGAGGGGAGTGGGAGCAGCTTTGGTGGGCACCTGCTCTTCAGCCAGGGTCAACCTGCCACATCCAGGTAAAGGTGAGAGATTCTAGAAGTCATGGCTAGTGACAGAAGGCTTTATGAAGAACAGCACATAGACACAAACCTGATCTCAAATCCAGAGCAGTGCAGTGGTTTTATCTAGTTAGTCCAGACAATTTCACTCATGTTAGGCTGGGGAACAGTGGCTTAACTGGGCTGTGGGTAAGACTTCCTACACTGTAATTCTAAAAGCAATTCAGCATCTCCATGCTTTGCTAAGTCAACAACCTTTTCACAAAGAGAAAGACTTACTCTAAGAACAACAGAGCATGGAAGGGAAAATGTTTCTGTGACAATATCTCATTTTCACTGTTTGACTCAATAGTACTCACGTCTTAATGACCTCAACAAAGGCTTAACAGAGAATTTACACATTGCAGGGCTATAAAGTTTTCCCAAATTTAGACTATCTGGAGTTAGATTAATTCATTTAAAAAATCCAAGAAAATATGCAAAAGCTTTGTGGAAATAGTCACTGATAAAGCATGGGGAAGGACTGTGCTCTGGTGATCAGAAAAGCAGAGTAACAAAGGACAAGTAGTTCAAGTATTTGTGTCCATTCTCCTAAGACTACCAACTGACACAGTAATTTGGGTGGCAAAAGTAAAAGTATGTTTCCCTTTTTTTCATCATACAGTCACTCCCACACCAGAAGAACAGCACTTATTTCATTTTGGGCTTTTAAGAAGTTCCTGAGGCATTGAAGTCATCTATGGAATACAAATCAGGAAAAGAAATTCAGAAAAGGAAAACAAAACAAAAATACCTTGACAGTTTTAGTCCTTTGCAGCATCCACCCTCAACACGTGAAATGAAGTAAGAAAGAGCTGAATTAGGACTTGGCCATTTCTTTGCAATACTTTTCATACAGGGATCATGCAATCTGTTTTATTTTTATGAAAGATACATCCATAACAAAGAGGCATGTCTAAATGTCTTCTTTTAACTCAGATGTAGCAAATGGAATTTTTACAGAATATATGATGCTATAAAGCGCCATATATATGGGTCTTCCACACAGGGATCTCCAGCAAACATCTCCTAAAGAGGCAGTTTGAAAACAGTAATAAGGAAACAAAATTTCTTCAGAATAACAGAGCACCTGAATAGCACCCCAAGGAATGCTATTTCTATATAGGGAGCAGAAAATGGAAGGAAAAAATTCAGAGAAAAAATTAAATTGAAAGTTTCTGGTTTTTTTTTACTGCATGTACGTAATCTCTCTTACCTCCTTTACTAATTTGAACTGATGACTCAGAGAAGTGTCATTGTTCCATTGACTAATTTGCTTGGACCATCAAAACAGCTTTAGTTCCGTTATTCACTTATTTTGTTAAGTGATGATTTATTTCAGGTATTGCATTCTTCTTCCCCTCCTCACCCCCCACCCCTTTTTTTTTTAATTAAGGTGCCGAGAGACTCAAAGCTTTCATTCAAACCAGAGAAATTCTTTGGGTTTTCATCTGTGAAAGACACTTCTGATAATTCACCTCCTTAACCATAATACTGAAGCGAGCTGGAAATTTAGGAAGAAAGGTAACAAACATTTTCAATGACCTCCTCTATAACTTAGAGGCTGAAATTAGACATGCAGTTCTCAACAACTGACGCTGTAGCATCAATAATGTCTTTAAATTGCTTGGGTGACCTGAAGCAATTAGGAAAAGGCAAAAGGATGGATACAATTCCTTCTTCGGTGCACTATTTTCATTCCTGCGTTCATACACAAAGAAGTGTGATGGCTTTCATTTAAATTGAAGGATTAACACCACCATGGAGCAAGTATTTGTTACTAAGGAGAAAGGATTTGTGAAGGCAAACCAGCCACCATCAATCTTAAATCTCTAGCTGACCCCAGTTACCCATGCAGTCCTGGCTGACGCTCCTTTATTTCAGAGTTAGGAGGACTCATCCTCTTGCTAACATGATCAGACAGGGAAGTTTATCTCAAAGCTATAAAAAGTAATGACATTTTAAGAAAACTGAGGCCTATTAATTTTTCCACAAGCTAAAATAGGCCTTTGAAGCACAGCCCAAAATTAGACGCAGTAGGCACAACTTTAATCCGTAGCACTCTGGGGCCTTATAACTTATCTAGAAGATTCAAAAAACTATCCTAAAATCTTAAAAGCAGAGCATTTGCTGGCCATGCAGGGAAAAAAAAAATGGCAATGATGGGTTCAAAAAAAAAAAGGCTGGGGGAGGAAAGAAGAAAACCTCTTATTTCTGAAATGAAATTTTTGAAAGCAATTTTTTCTCCCCTCCGTTGGCTGCAGAATTACCTCTTCAAAGGCCATCTTCTTGCTCTTTGGGCGACCTTTCCACTGTGACATTTCACTGCCTGCCCTGAAGGCTGTCTTTTTAATATCTTGTTAAACGGGAAGGGAAACGTGCAACGAGCAAAACACTCCAAAATGGAGTCACTTCTGCTTCAGTAAATACTTTGAGGATATATAAACTGCAGAAAAAGGGTCTCTTATTCCCAAAGGCCAGAGATATTTATAGAGTTGCTTTCTCTCAGCGTGTCGGGAAACTGGTTCCTACACAGGAAAGGAAAACTAAGCAAGTGAGGGTTTCATTGACTGCTACACATGTTGTCAAAGAGAGTATCATTATTAATACAACTAATACCACTATTTTAAAATAAAGCAATAGTGGCCAATCCCTTCAAGTCTTTGAACACAGCCTGACATTTAATTAGGGATTCCAGGAGGAGAGGCTCCCCAGTCAAGCATTAAATTAGATGGTTGGTTGGGGGCATCTTTTAGTACTGCTATGAAATAATATGCTGATCCCATCCACTTATGTTGAAGAGAAGAGCAACTTTTTCAAAAACATATAGAAAAGATTTTCCTTCTTATCCTCATTTTTCCTGCAGTGAGAATTTGGATATGTTTTTCCTCATGTAACAATGATTCCCTTGGTTCGCCCCCTTCCATGGGACACAGCAAATTTGACACTCTCATTTGTCTAAAAATTTAGTGCTGCATTTGCTGCAAAAGACACCAAATTAACTGTATTCAGTTAGACTGCATTTTTTGTGTATCTCTTCTTTTGAAGAAGACCCTGGCTAAGATTAACAGGCAAGCACAACACTGCTAACTTTTAAAGGCATTTTAAAGGTTTAAAAAAAAAAAAAAAAAAATCAGGCTTTGACATTAGAACACTGCTCTAGTCATACAGTTTATTTAAAAAATAAATCACTGGGAAAAACTACAACGCGAGGCCCCAAGGTCTTTAACACAGAGGATTTCTAGCTCCTCACTTCTATCTTTCCTGATCTGTTCAGTAGCAGTAAGTATCTTGTGTGGTCCCTTCTGCTCAAGTGTGCTTGACAGGAAGACTGCCAAGTTAAAAATGACTTTTTTCAAAAGATAACTTAAAAAAAATTAATTCCCACAAATCACTGAGACAGCCAGGGAAGAGGAGGAAAAGGAAAAGCAAAAAGGGAAAAGAGGAGAATTTACCACCCTCTGTGCTCATAAAATGGATACTTAGAAACAGCAGGACAGTAAATTTCTCCAATTTCTCCACTTGTGTTGCTCTGTAGTGCAGGAGCACCAGGCTGATGAAGCCAACCAGAGTTATGACCTCCAAGACCTTTGCCATTCCCCCCCAGGACAGCTTCTCTGGCAGTGTGGCTCCTCTACCCCAGAACTCACAGCAGCCCAAAAGCAGGGCAGTGCACCAGGCAATGCCCAGCCAGCATGCTGATAGTCTCCACAGCCGTGTACTCCTCTTGGAATTGCCAAAGGGATGGCTGAGGGGAGGCAATACTGACAGAAAAAGCTCCTCTTCCTCATGCTCCTACACACTTGCTGAACATTCAGTAAAGACTTGCTACAAATTTTATTGGCAAGACTTTTGGTTTCAAGCGACATTTCTTTCCTCATTTTTAGATACGTCTATCAAGTAAAGCTTTATACTCCACCTAATGCCTTCATTCACTTGGACGTTATCAGTTTAAGCTCTAGCTCTCAACCTTCTGACCAGACTGTAAAATAAACTTGTAAAAGATTATTTCAGTCTCCTCTAAATCAGCACAGGAACAACAGCTGGGTGAATGTGGCTTCCAACAGGAACTGCCCACAATAGCTCATCAAATAATTGAGCTTAGATGTACTGGTAATCACTGAAAAGGTAAATTACCAACATTCAATTAATATTTATTTATTAGTTACTGCTCGAGTATTTGTGAATGTAGCTAAGAGTCATTTATTGAAACATTAAAATCCATAAGATACATTATTCCCTTGAGCAACAAGCTCATCCTATATATCTTAACATCTTCATGATCATGATAATGATGAACCTATATATACCTTTGAATATAAAACTATCCTCAGCTTTTCAGTTACAGCTTGCTGCACCTATGTGATTTTATACACAGCTTTCAATAGTTTGAACTTCAGCTACAGATTTTAGGGTTTTCAATGTATGACCTCACATGCAATTAATAAAATTTACATTTTGAACTATTATCCTTGTTTCAAACACATACTGTACTTAAGCTTCTGATATACTGACAAGTAAAACCAAGATCTTTAGCACTTAGGAGAATAAACTACGAGTATAGAGAGACATTTTCTTGCATAAGAAATGATGTTACGTAAATTAACTGGCTTTTGAGGAGTTACACAGTTCAGGTTTCTAGCGAAACATAAAGCTCAAGTTTGCTCTCTGTGACAGAAGTGTTGTCCTACTAGGTTTTGCTGCTGTATAATATTTTAACAGGAATGTCACCCTGCACCCACAATGTGAATTATATGACCTACAGGCCGTATAATTTTGGATGTGCATCTTGATTATGTGCTGGCTGATGGATACAGGTGCTCTGCTCCAGAATCCTGGTCCCCCAAAACATAAACCAGGGTTATGCTGGAGTACACCATGGCCCTAACTCTTTTTGCAAACTGACTACTGAGAAACTTAGAATACAACTATACAACAATGATTAGATTTTAGATTTCTATATAGTCAGGAAGCGTTTTAAAAGGTGACATTTAAAGTCCAGAATCCTGGTCCCCCAAAACATAAACCAGGGTTATGTTGGAGTACACCATGGCTCCAACTCTTCTTGCAAACTAACTGACTACTGAGAAACTTAGAATACAACTATACAACAATGATTAGATTTTAGATTTCTATATAGTCAGGAAGCGTTTTAAAAGGTGACATTTAAAGCCTCCATTTAAAGCTTAAATGTGCATACAGATATTGCCATGGCAGAGCTGGGCATTTGTGGGCTTAGCAATGACAATATGCTGACTTCAATACTTAAATGACCCATTTAAAATCACTATCAATCAACTCAAGAATCCAGAATGAAAATTCTGAGATGTTTCCATTAAGTTCTGAGTGAACCATCATGGAAGTTATTCTCTCTCACATACCCCTTCAATATCACCTCAGCAGATGTGAAGGTGAAGCAACTCAAGACAGGAATTGTAGTGATTTCTTGGCTCTCTGGATGGTCTAAACCTGTGCTGCCAGGCTACCTTTACCTGCACCCTTCTCCAGGATCTGTTCAAAATGAAAGCAACAGTGATGACAGTAGAAAAGGGTTTTCTGTTGTAGTGTAGCAAAGCAGCACAAAGGAAGAGCACTTCCCTCCCAGTGCTGCAGGACCATCAGAAGCCATTCACAGCATGTGTATTTTGTACATCTCCACAGCCCATATCTTTAAAGCCCCATCTGGACAGTTTATTTTATCTTCATTTTTAGTGCAGTATAATACCCTGTAAAAAGCAATCCCCAGAACGAGGAGCACGAGGAAGCAACACAGACCTCCTGTGGATAACAAGACTTATTGCTCAGACTACAGAGAAAGGACAGAAATGGAAAACCCTAAAAGTGATCCATGAGATTAAGTCTCTAAAAACCAATGTATTCCTACAGGAAATCAAACTTCCTTCACATCCAATGTATTTCAGTATTTGTAATACCATTCTGAAGAAAAATTTGCTATACTATTAAGAAACCTCAAGTGTTTTTTTGGGAGTTCAGTTGCACATAATTTCTATTCATCATACAGATGTTGGAAACACAGGCAGAGCCTACCCAACTTTTCAAAGTGTGAGTTTAACTTTTGGCAATTCTCCCCATCAAACATAAGTGGCTGGCACACAAATATACCTCACCAGGTCATGAGGCCTAGAAAAAGAAACCAGAGTTTTTAAAAAGCTCTCGCTAATATAATAATCTCTCCTCTCCCCAGGAGTGGCCTCCTCCTCTACCACAAACAGGGCATCTGATATGTTTGGTTTGTGTGGCAGGGTTTTGGTAGTGGAGGAAGGGCTATAGAGGTGGCTCCTGTGAGAAGATGCTAGAAGCTTCCCTGTCTCCAGGTCAGATCTGCTGCTGGCCTTTTTGGCAACCTGGGCACACTGCTGACTCACACTCAGGCAGCTGTCAGCCAACACCCCCAGGTCCTTTTCTGCTGGTCAGCTTTCCAGCCATCCTTCCCCAAGCCTGAACTATTGCATGGGGTTGTTGTGACCCAAATTTGTTGTTCAAATTAAATCAGTCTTTTTTGCCCCAAGTCCAGTCTGTTTTGCCTGCAACCATAATTGGTGAGTGATCCCTCCTTGGTCTTGTCTCAACCCACAAGTCCTTTGTTATTTCTCCTCCCCATCCCACTGAGGGGGGAATGAGCAGAGGCTGCATGGTCACTTCAGTTCAGTAGCTGGCTGAGCCTAAATCACAACACCCAACCATTAGGACAGATGAAGAAAGAAAAATTCTTACTTGTTTTTATTATTTGTGACCTCCAGCTTAACTTTTAGTGTATTAAGGGAAATACAACACACTGAAGGAACTAACTGTACATGCAAAATCAGCTCCCACAATTTCCTGTATGATTTTTTCCTTCCTTGCCCCCAAATGATACTCACTACTAAAAAAAATAATGATAATTTTAGGGAGAGAAAGAATATATCATTCTTTCCACCCAGGGATACCTCAAAACTCAATTAAATTCATGGAGTTCTGTGCAGAAAGCCAGAATGCACAGGAGTTTGCAGAGACCAGCTCAGAGATGAATGGGGAAGATTGTTTCATTTCTCATTAATGTGCTGCATTTTAGTCCATGTCTTTTTCTTTGAGTAGTCACAGACACGACATTTTCCTTCTTCTGACTTTATTAAATTTTGCTGCTATCAGTTTTCCATTACTTCCCTTTCAGACGTGCTCTTAAATCCAACCAATACAGTCACACACTAGCAAAAGCAGACCAACATCAAGTCAGCCTATGTTTACACCACATAGCTCATAAAATCCCAATTTACCCTCCCAGCAACAGTATCAAATCATCACACAAGGAGACAGAGGTTTGTTGTGAGAATGGGATGTCACAGGAGGATTTTAATTAGCCTACTGGAAAATCCATTCTCAAGTGGTTACAGAAAAGTGGTAAGATAATAGGTATGAGACACTGGAGATGGATTACATCAGGGGTTTTTTTTGAAATTCATTCATATTTCTGTTCCTCTTTGCATTAAAACCAAACAGTCTCACAAATCCTCACTGTGACAGCTGTCCCTGTTCACAGCAGTAGTCTCAGAGATGTCTCATCCAAATGCCTGTGCCAGGCCATCAGCACACAGAAGTAAGAGCAGATTATCCTCATCTTTGACATCTTCCCTCTTCTCTTTATTGTCAACAACTGGAGTCTCTCTTTTGGTGTTTAGATGATATGAAACATTTTCTCTGATACACATTCATGCTGTGTCTACTGCAATTAGGCTGGGAGCTCTACAGTAATAGTAACACTGGAAAAAAACATGTTCAAATGGGGCATCTTGATTAAGACATAGTAAGCACTGCACTATACTCCCTAATTACTGCTAGCACAGGGCTTTTGAGTATACAAACTCAACTTTATGCATAGAGGCACTGGGTTACCAAAATCATCTACAAGTGTATATGTTTGTTAGGTCTTCCACTACGAAATTAAACAATGTTAGGATAGAGATAGGAGGGTATTCAAAAAGAGAAAGAAGTCTTTACATAACTCCTTCTATTTAGGAAGGAAACATTCACAGAGAAGTTGGCTCATCCCCTGCCTGGATGGATAGATAACTTCAGTTCCCTGACCTGTGTTTATAAAGGTCTTTATTTGCCCACTATAGAAGTTCTATTAAAATTCAATTTAAACCTCTCAAAATTCAGCCAATCATGACACAAAACACCACTGAGTTTATACAGATGCCTAAAGGAACATAGAAAGGCTAAAAAGCCTTATCTCCTCCAGCATTAGACAACAGTTTGTCAGAGTCAGCTTGCAAGTTTATCTCATAAAAAGTTCATCCTCTTGAAGTTTAGTGTGTGAAGGGAACAGAGGAGGAGAAACAACTCAATATAAGAGGCCACAATAATTGACTGGAACTTCTGAAAAGGGTAAAAAAAGAGGTTGTTCCTTCTTCCCTCCACTGACTAAGCAGCAGCTTATAGAAATACCCTCACAAATCATTGGTGCAGCAGGGTTTTACAGTAAGAGGAATCTTTCCAGCCAGACACTGTCTCTGCAGAAGTATAAAATCAGCAGCAGAGTCTACCACAGTTCCCACATCACACACACCACCAAATTTCCTCCTTCAGAACTTCTTACCTCTTCCAGGACAACGAAAAAAGAGAACTGTAGGCATTCTGGAAAGCCAAGAAGTTAATTTAGTTCTTCTCTTGATGGAGAATTTATATAGCTCCCCTATCATATATTAGATACTCTATCCTACAGTTCCCCTCACCCATCCACACACCACCACCCCAAAATCTAGCTGCTCTTTATAAAATATGCTTGTGGCTACTGTTTCTTGAAGAAGGTCCTGACCAAAACAGAAGTTTAACACAAAGCACTGCAGAAGAAATGTGGTAATACCAGAGAAAAAAAAAGTCTGTATCTCTTCTCAGACTCTCAGAATATTTTTATACTAGATTTAAAGACAGCAAGGTCAATGGCTTTAGCTGTACAGAGAAATTACCACATATTTGACAAATGAAACAGAATTCTGATTAGTAAGGAAAGGAAGACAGGGCTAAAAATGCTGCCCTAATGCCAGCTACTGAGGGATGGTAGTGAAGAGCTGGTCTCTGAGCATGCTGAGACAGATCACCTTGCAAAGTCCATCATCTGGAAACGTGCACCCATCAGCCTCCAGCACTGTGGAGCAGAGTGCACCATTTCCCTCAAAGCTGCCTCTGAAATGCATCTTCCTACAAGCAGAAAAGAGCAGAAATATAATTTGCTCTCTATGACTTGCAGACTTTCAGTATAAAAATGATTATTCTGGGACTTGTATCTATAGTCTCAGCATTTTTCATCATAGAAACTTATAGCCAATTACCCAGGTAATGTCCAGAGAGAAAAACCAATAGCCCTCTGGATATGGAGAGGCTGGAGAACTTCAGAAGGTAAAACTGCTCTTCAAACTGGTGAGTAAGCCAGGACCACGAGTCTGAAACAGCCAAATGTGGGATGAAAGGACTAGGAGGAAGCTGCTAGTGGAAGGGCTCACCACAACAGGGAACTATCATACTATGAACTCATTCCTAAACTGAAATGGAGTCTTTGAAGTTGATACATAGCCCAGGGAAAATGAAAAGAACCAGAGTGCTGAAGCTCCCTGAGAAACACGTCAACGAAGATCTATCCATAACATCTTTCTCAGATGGAGAAATGGAAGCCTGAGATACCGTAAAGCTCTCAAAGTCCCCTTTTTATCATCCTTGTACATCTTCCAAGCTACAGATTATCGTGATAGTGATGGGAGGAGAGAGGCAGCATAAGGACTGTCAAAAGAGCTCCTGGAGAGGTAGACTTGCTATGCAAACCCAAATTCTGCTGCTCTTTTATTCTGTCAGGAGCCCAACAGTGAGAGGAGGAGTCGTCCTTTAGCATGGACATCTTCCAGTCACCCAGAAGATACCATAAAGCCAGATCTACACCCCTGCACAGCCCAACTGTCTCACCACGCAGCCAGATCTGGCACTTTTTCTCCATAGGGTTGACTGTGATGTGAGAAGCCCATGCTGCCTGCCCAGAGCTGAAAGCAAACAACAGACTGGATGAAATGCAGAGGGCAGCTTGCCTGTGGAAATAGTGCAGCCTGGCAGAAAGAAAACCTGGAGAACCAATGACTTGTCCTGCTGCCTTGGGAGCGACAGCACGTGAAAGCCCTTTAGCTGACACCACAAAAGTAAATAAGAACAGAAAGGTCATTGCCTACCTCTTGTTTCCTCAGCTGGACACCTTTCCACCACAGGCATCAAGTATCTGAAGATTATTTTGTCTTATTACTGAAAGCTTCTACCTCTTCAACAGCCTACATGCAAACTGGCAAGCAGACACGACCGAGCTGCAGGTGCAGGCTCCTGACGTTGGGGATTATTAGGTTTCCTCCTGTTTGTTTTCTATCTCAGCACATTGTAATGCTACCAATTAAGGGCTAAATTTATAATGGGTGCATTTTTGTAAAAGAAATTTACTCAGCACTTCCCACTTGTAATGTGATTTTTTTTTTATGGTGTCCTAAAGTGTTTTACAAAATTAAAAATTACAGCTAGCTCCAAGACAGGAACGAAATACTGAAACCTGTTCTGAGCAGCATGGCATCAACCACCAATTACTGTAAAAAACTATCTACTTAATATGTCAAGGCTAATTGTGGTAGCCCACCCAACACTCCCAAATAATAACAGCTGAATTCAGGAGCATGAGGTAATCAAATTACTTGCTGTTAATGAAATGTTAAAAAGATATTGGTTTTATTTCAAAATTATTTATTTGCAAGAAGAGCAGGCTGTTTCTGGGTATGAATGTATATGTATGCGACAGGAAAGGTAAAAGATGGAGAAAGATTGCTTATTTTTAGCCCTAATTTGTAGAAATGTACAAAGAGACCTTATACAACAAGTATTCTATGATCCCCCTCCTGCTGGTGAAACAGAAGTTAGGGAGCTAAGAGAAAAGTGGAAAAGCAAGTCTGAGTCTCTGTTCCTACTGTGATATGCATTTAGCTGCACCAAGGAAACTTTAAAACAGTCCTTGTGTGGTCCTGTGTAGGAAACTTTTAGTACTGTGAATAGTAACTCTGAATTTAATCCTCACAACATCTATTTTTTTTCTGTGGAGTAACACACAAGTCTATCCTCACTTCCAAAATGGCTTTTGATTTTGGATCAACAGACCAATTGGTTATGCCAATAATTTTTTTTTTTTTTAAGGTGCTATTTTTTTGTGCAGAGAATGGAAATCACCTTCTAAAAATCCCAAAGTAACTACTTGGGACAGTAATGGTGTCAAGTCCCATCACTCATCTGGACTACCAACCTTCTTTATACGAAGTTACCTTTAAAAACAAAGCAAGAAAGAATGAAAGAAAGAAAGAAAGAAAGAAAGCAAGGCAGATTCCCAAGACACTGCTGATGTAGCTCACGGTTACAAGATGCTTTGTGAAGCACACAAAATCTTATAGATATTCAGCTGTACAGATCCTACCAGGTTTGTAAGTAATGACAGACCTGAGAGTGGCTGTTGAAGTACTAAACTTTGTGGTTTCACTCCCAGAAGCTCTACAAGTCAAGCCTGCATTTTATCATCCCTGCTAGTACTGGCAAACCTTCCTCTCCCCCAAATACCAGCTACCAGTCTGAAAGACTCATCTGCTCTCTTCACTCTGGCAGCAAGCTCTGGTCAGGCTCTAGACACATTTTTCAGCATATTGCAGAGACTGTTCCAAGTTTCTACATATGTTTCCTCCAGGTTTTGTACAGGTTCTCATTAAAGGCACCTAGTCCTGTTTGTATCAGGAGTGTAACAAGAGGCAAACACAACCCAGAGCCTGCATCATTCCTTGGTAACATCCCTGTTCTCTGACTCACGTGTATTGGAGGCAGAAGTCTCAGTGCATCTCCAGTGCTTCTGCATAATGCAGGTCCTGAAGGTGTCCCAGGAAGCACTGAGTGCACCAGCAGCCTCCTGACCAGGCTGTGTCACAGAGAAGAGACATAGTTCTTACACAGCTTCTAACTGCACTGGTTTGAAACACAAAATCCTCAGGAACATAAATAACATCCTCATTTGAAGAATAAATTCTATTAGAAGCAGCCAGGAAAAGAAGCTACTTCTGACCAACTTCTGTGGATAACTGAAAAGATACCTGAACTATTTTTAACCATTTTTTAACCTCTTCAATACTGAAAAAATCTGCTTCTCTCCAAATCTCTTCTCTAATTTCCTTATGTGATTTCTTGGGAAGGTTCATTCAGCATTACACTCTGAACACTTCTAACAGCCCTGTGCCAAGAAGTTACCCATTATTTCCTCATTTACCCAGTTTAATCAGAATTTTTCTTGTAGTAGAATACAGAACTGAAATAACCTGATTTATAAGACTCTTTTTAGGGCTGTGAAATACTTTGCAGGTTGGCTTCTTTCAAATTATCACCAGCATCATGTTAAAAAAACACACCACCACCCAAACCCTTTTATGCACTGCTGTTGGCTTAGAAGACCAAGCATATGGAGCAGGCTACTCATTCGGGAGGTTGTCTTTGTGCCAATGCATGATGCAGGCAAGAAGAGACAAGATTTGCCTTTCATTTTTTCCAATAAGAAATTCATAACTGATCCTCTCCACACAAGCTGGCATTTGCAGAGCTGCTTTTACCATGTAAAAGTGAACCCTTGATATTTTATATGGATAAGAATGTATTTTAAGTATGCAAAAAGAACACGGCAACAGTGTGTCAGTGGGTTAAGTTCACCTGGAGCCTTGGAGTTATATTGTTGACTTCCCCATCTGCCTCCCTAAAAAAGGAGGATTAATAGAGCTTTTGTAAGTATTTGATATAGCAGCCCTTTACATTAAAAGATCTGTAAGAAAGCTCATCTCAAAAAGATGAGCTGTTAGTGAGCTGTGGTTACTGTCAACCTGTCCAGGAGAAAAAGTATAAAAAGAGACCAAAAGTCAGAGTTTTAGTAAGAGGCTTATGAAGATGCACTGAAATAATACATTCCTTGAGGATGGGGAAGTGCTAAGGACAATTCAGGCCACTCTGAGGGCTGGGTTCATTCAAAAAAGCATCCTAATGATACAAACATATTCAAATGAATATATCAATATTTCAAGTAACCAAGGTTATTCTTAGAGAGTGGCACACCTACCATGAAAAACAGTAGTTTTCAAACTGCTGTAAGAGGGTTATGATACAGATCCACAAAAATCAAGTGTTTCATGGAGGAGGTGAGCAGCCTCTTCTCTCAGAAGCAGCAGAGGAAGTCAAACAAAAGTAGCATATGGCACATTGAGAACAAAGAAAGGATATGCTTGGACACAAAGTCCACAGTTAAGCTTCAGAGTCTCTTGCCAAGATAAATTACCAACATAGAGGGTTTCCTTGCGCTCAGAAAAAAGCAGGTGGACAAAAGGATCAGAACAGGGAGTCATTGAGATCTGTTAAATACAGCACCACTAGCTCTTGGGTGAGCCATAAACTGCTGTGACAACCCCTGTGAGCTGTTGTGCTCACTTCACTCCTACACCACTCCCTGGTATCCACCACTGGGTGCTATCAGAGCCAGGATCCTGGACCAGCTGAGTCTTTAACCTTGAAATACCAGTTCTGTGTTCCTCCATGTGAAGAGCTGCAGGAAATAAGTAACTTTTGCTTCTAATGCCACGTTGCATTAAAAAAAAAATTGTGAAACACATAAACAGGCAACAAGCAGAAAGAAATAATTTACTTTTGTATTTGCTGTTGGTAGGATTAACCCTATAGCCAGAATTCCATTCTGGTGATCTTTTTTTTGAGAGGGAATGCAGAAAAGGGAAAAAAAGAAATAAATAATTGAAGGTTGGAGAAAATATTTTTCAGTGGCATACTTAAAAAGCTTAATCTGTTTAGCTTATCAAAAAAATTGAAAAAATTACTTGATTAGTGTGTAAGTATCTCTATGGAGATAAAACGAAAATCAATAAAGGACTCTTTAATTTACTGAAGAAACACGTTACTAAAAGCAACAGCTGGAAGCTGGAGAAGTTCAAATTAGGCAGGGAACAGAGGGATTACTCCTGTCCTGACCTCTTCATACAAAGACCAGTTCCTTTCCACAATCAAACTCAAGTTGTTGAGCAAAATGTATTAGCAAGGAACGACAGATAAGCTCCCAGAACATGGGGGAGATCAGAGTGAGAAGTATCTTTTCACTGAAGATGTTTGTAAATCCCATGGACCCAAGGATATCCATTTGCAGTGGTTAGTAGGAGAGATGAGGAAAGCAGCAGTGAGCTGGGGTTTACTATGAGATAAAAGAGAGAAAGTCTGTTATCAAACTTGGGGAAAGAGACTGACAAAAGGGACCACCTAGCAGATGTGAAGGGTGAAGCTGGCAAGCCTGGGTGGGAGGATGAGGAGTGAAGGCCAATAAGGGTGAATGCAAATAACTCCAAGTAAAGCAGTCACTGAACTGACCCAAACAGTGGAAGAGGAGAGCTGCTTTAGCTTGGGTGAGTCAGGGGACCATGGGGAACCAGCTCCTCACCCGAGAGAGAGAGACTCAATCCCTTGTAGTTTTCAGCACATTCCTACTCCTCAGTCACCTTCTGCAGATAAACAGCAGTGGAAGATTGAACTCTGAGGTAGCACATACTCAGAAAGATGTCCATGGAAGACACAGAAGACAAAGCCTAAATTAAGAGAATAAATTATAGCTTTTCTACATATCAGAGATAAAAAAGTAGATGACATTTGAGTTGTTTTGGAAAAGCAGGAAGTCTCTGGCAGGGATCTAATTTTGTTGGGATATTATTATCAAAAGAGCCATTAACTAAGAGTTGTCAACAGAAAAGGAGATCATCTCCCAAAGATTCTTCTTAAATATAACACTTTATAAAGAGAGATCAAACACATATTGGCTCGTATTGAATGTAAAAGGGAGGACAGAGGTTTGCAAGAACCAAGAGTTTTTCCATCTTCTCGGACTCAGAGCTTTTCATAAAACTGATTCACTGCTCACTCTCTCACATATTTACTCATTTGGCAGACTAGTTTCCCCAGAAAGCTATTTCAATCCAACAATGTCTGCATAGCAGAGACAAGAGTTGATAAACAGGGAACGATGGATGTTCACTGCTACAAGGCAGAGTGAGAATGGAATGGCGAACACCTCGTCTGGGCTTGCTCAAAACAAAGAGAAGAATATGAAAATATTCATTACCATCTACAAAAGAAGGCAGCATTGAAAAACAAATGGGAGTTAAAGAAACCCAGGGAGAGCAGCCTGAAGGCAGAGGTGATGTGGAGGCAGGGCTGGGTACCTCTGAACTCGTGGTTACCAGACGGAGACGCCGTCCCTCAGAGTGAGAAGAGAGATGTTAATCTCTGCATCACCCAGAAGTCAAAACCAGTCTGCAGCTCCTGAGAGCAAACCCTGGGCCTGAAGGCACTGCTGCTGCCCCTGCTAAGTGGAACTTCAATTACAGCCCTCATTCCACTACTGTGTGGTGTTTCCTGTATTGTTTTATGGCATTTGAAGTAACTACACACAGTGGGTCTCCCAGGCTGGTCCTTTGACCCAGAGGTTTCACTAACAGCTGTTTCCTTCATTTTCCTTTTCCAAATATAATCATCTTGCATGAAGTTACAGTTCCCCATGCAGCTTGGAGGAATTTCTGTGAGAGCTCAGCAGTGGGCAAGGGTGAACTGGATAACATACAAATCCTTCTCCAAATTTTTTTCCTTGACTGTGATTGGTACCCAAAAACAGACACAGGGAAAGAAGACCACTAGGCTTTCTGAAGCTTTGTTGTGTGAACTGGAGACTGTCAGAGCCTACATCCCAGTCCACCCAATTGCCCAGTTCTATAGTCCATTATTCATCAGTTTGTCTGTAGGAAAGTTATGGGAAACAGCATTAAATACTTTTATTCTGAAAACTCAGTTTGTGAAACTACTATTTTTCTCATCTCCTCAGGGTCCTGAACTCCACCATAACATGGTCATTGTAGCCAAGGCTGCCCCCAGCTTTCACATCCCTGATCAGTTCTTCCTTGTTTAAAGCATCAGGTCCAGGCATCTCAGGTCTACTCACCAGCTCCTTGATCACTTGTGTCTGGATGCTGTCACTAACGTACTACAGAAACCTTCTGAATTGCTTGTGCCCTGCTTTGTTGCCCCTCCAGCAGATTTTGGGGTGGCTAAGGTCCCCCATGAGGACCAGTGCCAATCCACATGAGGCCTCTTTCAGTTATTTGAAGAAGGTCTCATCTGCTTCTTCCTGAAGAGGCACCCTGTAAGGGATCACCCAGTCCAGCACTGTCTGCATTGGTCTGCCCTCTGAACCTGACCCACCAGCTCCCAGCTGGCTCACCATCACGTGATGTTTACATCCTCCTGTCTAAATATTTTACTCCAGTTATGGGTTTGTTTAACATTTGATATTAAAACAAGAGAGTGACAAAGTGCTGTGGTTTATCTTCCCTGTTTGGCTACACTCTGCTGCTTCCCAACTGCACTTGCAGGGCCCATGCTTAACCCATGTCACCTCACAGGGGGAATGAAAGTAAAACCAGAAAAGGCTGCATGAAGAAAATATTAAGAAAATACTTAGTAAGGATTCACTGCTGGAAATCTTTGTTGACCATTGATATTTTGGAGTTTCCCTGATCCTGCTAAAGTTCCTTCCTTTCTCCCAGGGCCATTCACTGTGAAATCAGCACTTCTTAGATTTGCATTTCTGCAACCAAAAGCATGCTCACAAACTTCTTTATTTTCTGTTGCTTTGGAAAATTCTGCAAATAAATTGTTGTTTTAACAGTTTGCATGAAAACATAGCAGTGACTAAGATCCATTACACTCCATTTCAAGCCCAGACACCTAGAGAATTAGCTAAATGTGCACAATTTACCTCCTACGTAAATGAAGATTATGGTTAATTCTGTTGAACTCAATGCAGTTAAGTTGGTGTAAGGTAAGAAACCGGAGTAAAATCTAAAGCATTCATTTTCAAAAGTAGGAAATCAGTAAAGTAGAAGTAAACAGACCACAGGCTTTCTGCTAGAGAGCACTAACAACCACCTACGTGAAGAAAAATGGAGTAGGTGTGTGTTGGTTATTATTGATATAATTAGGATCTGGTTTAAAAAAGAATTTATACATAAAACTTACATATTAAAAATGTGTATCAGCAAGTTATGAGATTTTAATTACAAGTTGAAAATTGAAGTTACACACCACATTTTTCCTGTAGATAAACCTCAAAGGACACAGAAGTTGAAAACTACAGAATTTAATGTTGCCTTTAAAGCTATAATTTCAATATTTAGTATCCTAAAAGTTGAAAAAGGATCAGAGGTTTATCTGAAACAAGAGACTGTTGGACCTTACTTAATTTTTCTAAAGGTGTTTTCACCTAAACAAGGTAAACTGAACAAAACCAGCTGTTTCTTTCTCAGATATCATTGTACCTGCAAAAGGCTAGGATGAGCTCGGGACCTCTCGTATGGCAACAGGCAGCAGAGCTGGTAGGATGCAATGGAAAGGGCTGAAGGAGAGAAAGGTGGAGATTGATGGAGGTTAATGGATGAGCTCAGGGAACAGCAGCCACTCAGTGCTGGGGTGGAGGTGATAAAATGTGACAAGAGTGGCCTCTGACCAGTGTCAATTAAAAGAGATGAAAAACTGCTGGAAAAGGAATCGGGCATTAATTTAGGAAGCCTGACGGTGACGAGAACATGCTCTGAGCAAGGAATGAAACTATGTCTGTGGTTAATACAAAACACTGTAAATCTTATTAAGCAGGAAGTCTAAAGAGGCTTTTCTCTCCTTTTTGTACCTAAGAGTCTGAAAATCATTACGTTATTAGATTAGGTTACAGAAAGGTAGTCATTCAATATACCACTCTTATCCATGGGGGAAAGAAATTGTTGAAAAAGAAGATTTATAAAAACTACTGATGCCAAGGCCTATAATTAGAGAAAAAGGATGGTTTAGCCCAGAGTTGGCTTAACAAATGCTAGCCCAGGGAACTCAGACTTTGAGTTCAATGGGGATTATAAAGCTTAAGAAAAATCAGTACTAGACAGCCAGAGCTCAGTTTTTTCCAGCATTGAGACAAGAAGTAGTTGCAAGTGCTGGCTGCAGTTATTCATACTTGCTGCACACGTTCTGTCTGCCTTTAATCAGAGTTGAGGAGTATATGTTCACACCTAAAATCAGTTCTTGCTCTCTGGTCCAAGTGGGTCTGAGCAGCTGCATGAAAAGAAATTAATAAAGAAGGCAGTTCACAGTTGCAAGATTTAGTGACACTGCTGTAGTCAAGGACTTGGGAGACCCAGGCTTCATTCCTTGCCCTGCCACAGTACTCACACACCTTGAGGCATGCCATCAATTCTCTCCCCTTGCTTCTCAGCTGCACAGCAGAGATAAAAGTTCCTCCCTAATTTAGGAGAGTGGCCAGCCAAAAACAAAAAACCAAAATGGGCATGCTCAGACATAACCAAAAGTCAAATCTTAAAATTAAAAATTCAGGAAAGGACTCGTACTCAAAACAATATTTAAATTAAGAGGTTTATTTAAACCACTATGCAATAATAAAAATTTAAGGGCACTTCAATTTCAGCACGTTCTCATGCACTGCCCTAAACACAGATGAACTTCTCAAATACAGCCAAAGCACGTTCACTAATTCCTGAAGATGCACAACTATCAAAAGAAAAAAATTAGCTGAAAGGAGTCCAGTAACTAAACTTCTAAACTAACCTGATTTAGTTTCCACAGCAGAAACAGGGACTTACCAGAAGATAGAACTAACTTTTGATTTGATACAATGCTTATAGAAAAATCCACATTGTTCTCTACCCTCTAAATCAATTTATCACCTAAATGCAAGGCAAGCTTTAAGTATTTCATATTTAAAGCAAACCAAGTGTAGTCTCGACCTCTGTGACTCACTTGGATGAAACAGAAAAAAAAAAAAAAAAGATAATACGTTTAGATTAAGTTTCCTAAACCATCAACATATCATAACCAATCTGCTTTTTCAGTAGCTGAAGGATAGCCTCAGCCACCAGACAGAAAAATATTTAACTGCCTTTCCATTTTGATATCTGCTCTTTGCTACTGAAATTTAATCTCATATGCTACATGCCAGCCATGAAGGTATTAGAGTGCTTCATGTCCATCACTTTTTAATCATATTCCTGTTGGACTTTTAACCTCTTGCAGTAAAAAAAAAGAAAAAAGAAAAAAGAAAAAAGAAAAAAGAAAAAAGAAAAAAAGAAAAAAAAATCCATTGAATTTATCTCAGCAACATTTTGGAGGTCATTTGGGCTGTTTCTTATATATTAGTAAAGACTCACTGCCAGGTTGTGTTTCTGATAGCCTCAGGATCTTGTTTTGTTCTTTCCAATGCCATGCTTTGCTTCTGTTTACCTGTTCCACTTTCTAAAGCTGTCTACAGCATCACACATGAAGAAACTGGGGAAATACATGTGGACTTCCAACGATAAGCTAGCAAAGGAGCCCTAACCAAATTGTTAGGCTGCTTCAATCTGAACGGTTCATAGAAGAGATATTTTAACTACCACAGCATAAGCTCTGCCCAATATCCTGCCCACAGGCAGTGCCTACAAGCACCAAACATTTTACACTGCATCTCCAGTAGAGTATTTTTAATTGACTGCAAAAGACGCTAGTTCAAATGCAGGTTGTCTGCATCAGTCTCAGTGGGGTTTTCTCTGGAAGACATTGCTACAAGCCACTGAAAAAAGTCATAGGGCACCTCTGTGGCCCCATTTATGATGCTACATCATTGGCACTTCCTAAACCACCTCCTCAGGTGTTGGGAAGTGGAAGAATGCTGTATTTCTAGTATTTAAATATAAAACATCCTTCCTTGCCTACATAGAAAACAAGAAAAAAATGCCAATATGTAGTTTCATTTTGGTAATACCACCTTTTCTAATCAGTAATGATATCTCCTTAGTTAAGAAGCAGTAGCAAGTTTTTGTTGTATCCAATTTTTCTTCAAGATCCTCATATTTGTCATTACACAGTCTTTGATGATATTGTATGTATTGTGACTGATAAAACTTAAACAGGATTTCTGCCAGTGCTGTTGTATTACCACAACATGCATGAACAATTCCCCTATACTGTTCATGTCACAGACACTTCATTACAATTATTATTATTATATTTTAAAGGAGCCACAATAAATGTTGGACAAAGAATCCATACACTGTATAAGTTCATGCTGTAGAAGACATTGAGGTTTTCTTCTGATTGCTTTCTATCTGCTGTAAGAGGATGACTTTCCCCTGCTGTCTCAGCAAGGCAACAGGTTCTTGCATTCTTAACAAAAGTCCTGAATCACCTGAACAGTCTTGAATAGTCACCATCCCCATAAAGAGATTTTGTGGAGATCCACCCATTTTCTCTTCCTAAACCTCGAGATTTGAAGGACTCTTTTCCATAGATAATAATGACAGTTATGAAACTAGTTTTAATGTACTATCTTGAGATAAGTGGGAAACCTTCTGGTACACCCTAAAAAATGTATCTTTCAATCAAGAATAGTAATGTCCTGATAACAGCAGATCAAGAACATTTTCCCACATGAATCTCCAAAATTACTCATCTTTCTTCAGCCAACATTTATGTCTTTGCAGTGCCTATGTTGCATACTTTATTACATTTACCTTTCTTGTAGACATAGATAAGAGACCATAATTATTTTGGGTATGAAGTGAGGACTTATTTTCCTGTAAGATCAACCACAAAGTAGAAGAAAACCTGGAGGAAAAATTAAAGTGCCATGTTTGTACATATGCTGGGCAAACCCAAAATAGAACAGCAACAAAATGCCATGACTTGTTCATTCATAATACCTGTTTTTTTCCTATAGCATTGCTAAAGCACTTCTCACTGTGGTAGCTCAGTGCTGAGAGAAGCATCACCAAACTATGTTGTCTGCATACGAGCAGATGTACCCCACAAACAGCAAGAAATGCTTTTGGTTCACTGCCCAGTTCCACCCATTTCCCTGATCTCACTGAACTCATTTCTGTATCAACTTTTGCAACTTGAAAAGATCATAGAGAAAAATCATAGAGTCACAGAATGGTTTGGGTTGGAAGGGACATCAAAGATCATCTTGTTCCAAACCCCCCCAGACATAGGCAGGGACACTTCTCAGTAGACCAGCTTGCTCACAGCCCCATCAAACCTTGAACACTTCCAGGGAGGAGGCACCCACAGTCTCCCCACACAACCTGTTCCAGGGCCTCACCAACCTGACAGTGAAGAATTTCTTTCTCGTATCTAGCTAAATCTATCCTCCTTCATCTTAAAGCCATTAGCCCTTGCCCTATCACTACATGTCTTTGTACAAAGTGATAGAATCTTAGAATGGTTTGAGTTGATCCGAATCTTTAAAGGTCACCTAGTTCAACCACCCTGCAGTGGTCATGGACATCTTCAACAAGATCAGCTTGCTCAGAGCCCTGTCCAGCCTGACTTTGAAGGTTTCCAGGGACTGGGGCATCGATCACCTCTCTGGGCAACCTGTGCCAGTGTTCCACCACACTCATTGTAAAAAATGTCTTCCTTGTATCTTGTTATATCTACCCTCTTTTAGTTTAAAACCATTACCCCTTGTCCTGTTGCAACAGGCCCTGCTAAAACGACTGTCCTCATCTTTCCTGTAGGCTCCCTGTAGGTACTGGAATGCTGCTATAAGGTCTCCCTGGAGCCTTCTATTCTACAGGCTGAAAAATCCCAAATCTCTTGGCTTTTCTTTAAAGGAGAGATGTTCCAGTCCTCTGACCATCTTCATGGGCCTCCTCTGAACTCACTCCAACAGTGCTGCCTTGTACAGATACGGTGGTTGTTAACAACCCTGGATCCCTTTCTGGCACCAGTGGTTCTTGGTTTTGTACTTTTTGCTTCAAATGTGTAGCCTAACATCTAACCCTGACATGATCAGTGACGTAGATCAACGTATTCTCCTGAAAGCCACAATATTTTTCACAGAGTTGGAGAAAAATATTCCAGCACTGACTGCAGGTAACTCTGTAGTGTGGTCAATTGGCCCACTAGTGCAGCCCAAGGCAGAACTGTGTCATATTAAGAAGACATTTCTTCCATAATTCTATATGATTACCAAGCCTTCAGTTAACCCTTTCAGTCATTTGCTCTGAGCAATTATCTAGCACTCATTTTCCATTTCTTAGTAATAAGTTGACAGCATGCTGGAGATAAAGAGTCACACAGCTACACAACTGATTACTTCCAACTGGAAGGAGATTGCTGTTGCCATGTAAGTCAGTTGGAATCTTGATTCTGCTCACTTTCCTCCTCCTCTTTTTGAAAAGCACAGGCAGAAGGCTGGTTTTGTGAACGCAGCTTTGGGAGGGATAAAAACAATTAGCTGAGGCACAAAGTGCTTTCACGGACCAAATACACACAACAATTCTGCACGTGTACAAAAGAAGTAAAACCATTTAAGGTCTACAACTCTCAAGGATCGTATCTGTAGTGTGACCACTCCAGAAGGTAAAAAGACACTTATTGCAAGGTCTCAGCAACGTCAGAGGAGTGGGAAGAGACAGGATGACTGTCAAGCATGTCCAAACCTCCCTTACCTGCCTCCCCATACACACACACATAGTTACAGGTAAGGAAATCCAGGAGCCCTTGTCAGCTTCACAGCAACAGAAATTCTACATCTGAGAAAATGAAAGAAAAGACAGGAAACCTCAAACAAAACATCATGATGTGCAGAGCTTAGTAGGGAGCTGGAAAAAATTGTGGCACACAAAGCAATGGTTTTCCTAAGCTCTCTTGCAGATGGCCTCTCTACATCCTGCTTGGAGTTTGAACATGTCAAATAATAGGAATTAGCCTGAAGCCGTGGTAAAGCCCCACATCTGTATTTTGAGTCAGGTCATTAAACACTCTGAGCCTATGAAAAGCTTGAATGTCCATCAATATTCAATGTCATAGAAGAAACCTCAATTTTTACCCTTACTAACTCCTTCAAGACTTGACTTTGCAATTCAGTCCTTAACTTTCCTGACTTAAAACTCTTTCAGTAACATCTTCAGAAATGAGAGAGCCATACATCCACTCCAACAGCAAACAGGCTTTTGGAAGTCTCTTCACCAACACGTTTTAACAAGGCAACAAAGAAAAGCTGATCAAGAACCTCACTGCTGAGCTTTATAGCTACACAAATCATGGCCTCACCTTCAAGGTGTATTCAATATAGGAAACTGAAATTTGCTTTCCATCTGTGGAAAACAATATGATCATGTTATAGCTGAGGATCCTGTGCCCCACTTTGGAGAACAAAGGCATCTTAGCTGTGCTTGAGTGAAATGTAGCATTAGACTGCTGTGGTATTATTAATGACTAAGAAAAACTACCAAAGAGAGTTCCCAAGTAGTAATGCAATTTAGTAGACTAATATTCACTTGTACATTGAAAGAAAGCCATTAAATTATGTCAGACTAAAATATGCAGAAGAAATATTTGTAATATGTCCACAAGCAACTTACACAAACACATTTAAGCAAGACTGCCATTGGAGAAGACAGCTTTTGGGTTTCATTTCAAACAAAATCTGTTGAAGGTGTTTGATGTGTCCCCACAAAGGCAGAGGCTTTCACTGGTGGGAACAGAAGGCAAAGGTGTTTGTTGGCCAGAGGGGCTAAACAGTCATCAGTATTTTGTGACAGCCACTCTCAAAGCTCTGATGTTTTGGGCAGGAGCCCATACCTTCTAATACTTCATTCACCTCTCAGATTTGCAGCAATTTAAATCTTTCTTAACTGCTTTCTAATTAAATCAGGATGTTATTTTTCCACCATTTGCTCTGATTTAAATATTTGGTTAAATACTTTTTAATTAAGCCAGGATATTATTCATATGAGACGTCTGATACTTCATTAATGATGCAAAGCAGAGAGCTGCTTTTCTTTCCTAAGGAACAGTCTCAGATCACAAGATTTTCAAAATTACAACATAAAATCTGAGGGGAAAAAAAAAAAAAAAAAAAATGTCTGAGATGTATCCCTCCCTGTTGACCTAAGAAAAAAAATCTAAGAATTAATTTTAAAATTAGGTGTCTGGGGTGTAGAAGCTTTCCTTCTCCAGAACACTGTCTCTAAAGATCACTTTTTTTCATGGAAAAGCTGTAAGAATTTCTATAACTCTGATGTATTAATTTTCCAGCAATCAAGCTGCACTGAAAATTGACATTTGACAACAGTATCACCACTACATTATTTAGTGCTGACATTATACAAGTAATATCTTTTGCTGCCACTGCAAAGCCTTATATTGCAGCTATCAAACACTTCTCAGGTTCCCTATGCAGTCAAAATGCTAATCAAGTTAAATAGTTACTAGGCACATCTTGATTTAACGTTTGCTTCCATTTCAGTACCTACAAACTCCACCTTCGGTTATTAGAGCTGAAGTTTAATGTACTATGTCATGTCAAAGGAGAGGACAGAGGCCACGAGAACCCAGTTATCATAAAAATGAAGGATCAGTTAGCAAGGGTTTCAAAATCAGCTCATTTGGCCCTAAGTTAAATAAAAAACCCAGAGGCAGGGAGATGAATGTTAGCTCACACAGGCTTCCCATTTTACATAAAGATAATTAAATAAAGATAATGAAATAACTATTTTTTTTTCTTCTGCACAAAGTAAGACTCTAACCTCTGAACACTACTATTATCATGCTGCATTAACATGCAGTCCAATACTTTTTCACTATTTTGAAGACTCTGCAGGAGTCTGGTGGTAAATATTTCATTTTACAGAAAGCAACACTGAGAAAGGGATGGCAAGTAACACACTCTAGACCACACAATAAGTCAGAAGCATCTATTAAGGTAATTGCTTCATCCTCAGGATATTACAGCACGTAAATGTTTCCCAATGAAAATTCAAAGTCTCAGCCCAAACACAGTGCACAGCCCGAGCTCCTGGACAAACACTGCAAGCAGCATTCTGCCTAGGCATCTGCAGAAAATGCAGTGGCCAGCAACACCTTTCCAGATGAACCACCACATTTCTGCAGGCTCTCCAAGAACCTGCACCACCTGTTAGGAGCAGAGTGAGCTGTTCCCACCTTCCCTGCTGAAATTCTCTGATAAAATGTGGCAAGCCCAGCACAGCTCCTGAGGGCGTCAGTGAATTTCCTGCAGCTGGCAGACACCACCAGCACAGGGCTGTCTGCTCCCACACAGTTTGCTACCCTGATTGTTAAACTATATAAACCTCACTGGGGAGAGCCATGGCCATCTAAGCAACTCCTATAAGCACCTCCTTCTATTTTACAACTACTTTGTGTTCCCCATTGAGAAGTAACACCATGCTTTTAATGGCAACTGTTTGCTTGTTGATCTCAAAACACTCCCCAAGTGTAGGTGTAAGAGAATCCTGTGATGAGCCAGAGCAAAACCCATCCTGTGTCAGAGGGCTTGACGGGGAGGATGATACTGCACTTGGTTTAAGCACACTTTTTTTTCTTTCATCAAGGTTTATGTAAAGAAAATAATCAAACATTAAACATGTGTGCCTAATAATCGAGATAATCAGACATATAAAACATTACCAGTGTTTCTTCACTAGGCTTCAAATAAGAAAAGGCAGCCTGAACCCAGAGACATGGTAATGAAGGCATTTAATGAAGACTGAAGATGGGGAAAGGCCTCTCACTGCCACATAGTAATCCTCTGTCCAGCCACAAAAAAGTAGGAAACAAAATCTCAGTATTGCCCAGAGGACCAAGCTAAGGCTCTGGTTGAGGGTGAGATAAAGGTCGTCCTATTCTGGGGAAAGGTGGAGAAAGCAGACAAAAATCCATCCTGAACCAGGAAAAGGAGATACCACCCTCAACCCAAGGAGAAACAGGGAAAAACAGTGTGACTTAAAAATTTTCTCTGACATTTGGCAGGGAAGGGGTGTTCCCTGGGACATCTGATGACAGTGGGCAATCACAAATACGCCGACTTCTGCAAAGAGAAGAAATTCAAGTTCAACTGATCAAATTGATTGCCTCAGGCCACTCAAAAGTTTCACATCTGGATATCCACCCAGAGATGACCACCAAAAGCCAACCTCTGCAAGGAAGACTTCTCCTTTGCCTGTCAGACTTGGTCTGGAAGATCAACACAGCAACAATATTTTTTTCTGATCCCCACCCAGATCATCACACACCCAACAGGACAACTCTGCCTATCAAGACATCTTGATTTGTATTTCTTACAGCTGATATGCACTCCACTGATCACCTTTCTTTCTCTTCTTTAGGAAAAATGCAGCAATGAAGGGACAACGCAAAGAACCTGAAGTTTGATGCCATCAGTTTTTGTGTATTCCTCTCATTAAGACCCAATTCCTAAATATTACCTAAATAACCTTGAAATTTCTACTGGAATATATGAGGTCAGGATGTCTCCTTAACTGTGGAATAAAACACATCAAATACAAGACCAAATATAGAAAGAAAAGAGGAAGTTTTTCTCTTTTTACATGATCCGCTCTCCTCTTTCACAGATATAAAGTGGAGATGGGCATTTGCTTCATAAGAAACAAAGAATAAAGGATCCTTTTTTTGTTATTTTGAAAGAAGTCAAAATTACAAATCAGTGGCTCATTTTTGAACTGTACGTTCATGACATCTTCTCTTTCCCTGGTATTTGCAGAATACATTAGCTCAGCAGTATCTGTAGTTTGCAGTAGCAATTAGCATCCTGGGGAGTCAGCCACAATAACAAATTCACAAACAAAGCAGAATTAATCAAGTGTAAAATTAAAAATAAGGAGGAGCTTGCATAATCTTAGAATGACAGGACAGCTAAGAGAAGCCCTTGCCCTAGACGAGGATTACTCCGTCAAAACTATGGTCAAATATTTAACCACACTTCTTCTTCCTTAATTGTTTATGAAATTAATGGAAGTTAATTATATAATTAAATAATAGCTATATCTATTATGGCCTAACAATTAAATTGGAACCATAATCACACCACAAAACTTCAAGATGTCCTTGCAAGTTTTTTGTTTCAGTAAGAGAAGGTACAGAAAAGATGTTCTTAACCATAGTTGTGTAGGCAGACAAAATAGTGGACAACAGTATAGGGTTTCTGGGAATGAAACCCCAAAGCAAAGTTGTTCCTAAATGTAAAGATTTGGTAGGAAGGTCTTCTGCCATTATACTATTAGATTATTCAATCAACAGCAAGTAAAAATCAGCCCATCATTTTATACAGACAAGAGGGAA
>NW_008599407.1:133006-237624 GCF_000691845.1 Merops nubicus
AAAGAGGCAAGGTGTGACAAATGCACTTCATGGTCTGCTGCAATCACACAGTAAAACTCTACCTCTGCCTGGCTCTATCCTGCAGTCTCACACTGGAAGGCAATTACAATGCTTTTCCACTCATCCTTCTATTGCAGCTACTCATATTATCAGGGCTGTAACTTCATCTGCTATCATTTTATTTATTGTTCCCAGCCTATCACAATCAGGAAAGTTGTCCTTAGGATTGATATTTTTAACAGAGCCCAGCATGAAATATCAGAGCTGGGGCTACAGCACTTCTGACCAGCAGACTAGATTCCCCAAAACCACCATGCTTAGAGACATATTACTATCAGGAGGACAACTTGTAGAATATATTTTTCTGTGCAGCTTACCCATAACTTTATGTGACAGTACTTTAATGAGTATATTTACAAGGAGAAAGGCACTTGGAAAAGAGTCCATGAAGTCTACTGGGAGGCTTGCTGTGCTAAGTCTAATTTACATGGGAAGTGCTGAAATACTGACAAAGAGAAACTTAAAAAAAAAAAAAAAAAAAAACCAAAACAAACAAACAAACAAACAAATCCCACCCAGATCAGAGACAGAATCATCTAAGCTTACCAGAAAGGCTGGTAACATTATCTGTCTTGGAAGCACTTCTACTCAAGTAGACCTTGCAAACTTAGAGTAAAACTCACAACTGCAAAATTATTTACATCCTTAAACAGCAGCAAGATGAGGCTGCTACTGAAGTGCTACGATTTGCTTTGCATTCCTATTTAAAATAGTTTCCCTTCAGAACATCCTATTGAAAGGAAAAAAGGGCTCTGAACCACTGCTTGCTTCACATTTAGAAAAAGCCTTTGTACCTAAGGCTGGTCAAGACCCACAGTATTTCAAAGATTGTGAAGCCCTCTTAGAGTACTGACCTCACAGGTGAAAGCACTGAGAAAATTCCACAACAGCAGAATTAATAGATACAGTCTTAAAAGAGAAAAATCAAAGCAGCGTTTGTACATCTTTTTTCCCCCCATAAACACTAAAACACTAATTAGACTTCATAACACTCCTCCTGGCTAGGTAACCATTACCAATAACACTTTACAGATTCACTCACTTATTCTAAGTGAAAGAATTCTATCAGCCCACACCAGGACTCAAAAGGACAGAGACCACTGTAACTGGAAATGCCTCAATCCGCGGGGTGATGAGACAAGGTGCCATTAGTTGTGTATTTACTCTGATCAAAGAGAGACATTTCTAATTGCCTGCCCTGTTACAGCTCAATGTGCTGCTATCTTTCCTCTTTGAAACAGCAAAATTGCAGTGATAAGGAACAATTTTCTACAAAGAAGTCCTACTTTTCTACAAAGAAGCTATTTTTGCAGCTACTGCTCAATGTTTTGTGTTGCCTCTTTATTCTCAAGGCAAAGGGTACACATTTCATCAACTGCAAGCTGAGAGGTGGATCTGTATACAAAACGAAGGGAGCTCATGCCTTAACATACAGGAAAGCAGATGAGTCACTTTAAATTATAATCAATGGTAACAATAATCCCACAGCTCAGTCTTGAAAACTGAAGAGGTATTTCCAAAGTACTTTCATAAATTTTCATAAGGGGCATTTCTAACCACCTAAACTAATACAGAGCAAGGGATCAACATTACAAGAGTTTCTTTATTTGACAAGGGAGATTTGAAAACTTTCCACTTGCTTCTGCATTTCAGCTCAACCTATTTAAATTCTCTGTTCCCATTGTCCTTCAGCCACATATCGTAATTAAATTAAGAAGTTCTGATTTATCTAAATATTTGCAATATTTTATTATATGCACTATTTTATGCAAGGTATGTATCTTAATAAGGGTATTTAAAGGATATTTATGAGCTAAAACAGAACTGATGGAGAGCTATAAATCCATGTCAATCACGAGGGGGTATTTTAATTTCCCAGAGCCTTGTGCTGATCAGGCCTGGCTTGCCAGGAAAACTCAGCACTGAGCAAGTGCTTCAGCTCTTGGCTACAAATATACCTCACCTTCTCCTCACATTTCTTAATTTTGAATCCTCACAGCCTTCGTTTTAAATCTCTGCAAAGTCTTCAGAAAGCAAAGTTGGGTCAAATCGAAAGCCTGGAAGACTCTGTAACAGCCTGTCAGTGGAAACAGCATAAACCCTCCCATGTAATGTTAAACCAAGAACCTTTCCCCACAGACTGCTCCCCTCAGAACATGTCCTGCAGACCATCCAGGACACGACCCCAGAAGGCAGCTGGACCATCTCAGCTGCAGCAGGGAGCTCGCCAGTACGAGGCACAGACTTGTGCTGTTGGTTCAAGCATCCCTGCTTCAGTCCATCCATCATCTGCTGGCCAAGACTGTGGTCCTCTTATAAACAAGGAGGCAGGTTATAAACTAACTTGATATAGTGTAGAATTGACATACGTGGCAACATTTTTTTTTCCTCTTTTGGCTATGTCTCCTAATTTCTCTGCCTTCTCCCTATCTTATGCTTTTTTCATCTATTTATTCTCTTCCATATGTTTCTATATAACAGAGAAAGCACAAATAAACAAAGAAGTACAAGAAAGAAAAAAGACATGTCTCATAATTATACATTTTATCTTGCAACACTTTCTTTCTGGTAAGCATTTGGGGAAACAGATTTTAAGAACAGGTTCCATTACCAATAATGGGACAAGTTTCAAAAGTAATACAAGCTGGTGTACTTCAGAAGTGCAAAGGCTTCAACTACAGGCTTCAGGCAGTTTTTATTTCGCTCTGCAACAACTAAAACCACTAATCTAAAGAGTAAAATCTGAAGCATTGCAGCCTGTTTTGTGCTGTAATATACTGGCCTCTGCCTACTTCCACAGAGACAAGTGCCTACACTGTAAATCTCTCCCCAGGCACACAGATGACATAGTGTTGCAGGGAAAGAATATACTGTACTGCTTCCCAAACACTGTCCAAATTTTTTTAATCTCTAACACTGCTGGTTCATTACCTCGGTATGGTGTTCACTAAAGTGCTCTGAGTAGACAAAACCACCCAAGAGAAGTTAACTGTGTCAAAAAGCATATTTCCTTTGATATAAGAAACACAACAGAGAAGCACACACACTATCAGCACATCCCAGCTTTGTGGTTTCCACATGGTTGGACACAACGGATTACCAGTAATAGGTTTTAACTTGCTTCTCATTAGGGAATTATTTTAGACAACAGGAATACCTCATGAAGGAGGAGGTAGGCACCTACCTGCATGGGAATTCCTCAAGCCAATGGAAAAGATATCCCAGAGGTGTTCACAACCCTTGGATCCCCTGAGGATGCTGCAAGCAGCTCCTCGGTGTATCACTTACAAAAAAATATATGATAGCAACTCCAAATTATAATGTCCCAGGCTTTACTTAAAACATGAGTTCTGTAGAAGTTCTCTCCAAAATACAATTCAAGAGAAGAAAGGAATTAATAGTTTTCAGCTAATAGGATTAAACAAACCACTTTAATCCAAATACTTAGTACAGGAAGATTAACATGATGTGTTTTGATCTGGGACTGAGCACCCGACTGCCACTGGACCTGCCCCATCAGAGAGCTGAGCAAGAGGAGCTGAAGGCTGCACCCAGACCACTGCCTGATGAACCCTTGCCATCCCTGGGGCTTGGAAACAACCCTATGTATGAACTTCTCAAACTGCCACCAATAGTGTCAATTTTCCCATAATTTGGGGGGGGACACAAGGTTTTTAGCATTTAACACCTATTTACAGGAAGGAATTGGAAAGAAAAAAAAAGTCACTTTCTGCTGGGAGAAAATAAGCCAACTTATTGGAAATGAAGCACAGACTTCAAAGCCTTCTCTGTGTCAGACAGCTCTGCCAGCTACTGCACCTTACTTTTGCCTCAGACCCATTCAGCAATCTGAGATTGGAGTTGTCTTTCCAGGCCTGCCGTAGACTTGACAACACAGAAAAGCAAGCACTGATTAAAGGCATCTTTATCCACTCAGCTGTGTGCTTCAGAGGCTCCCCTGGGCCTGGTTTGCTCTTATCAAGTTACTGATGGACTTCTAAGAAAACTCCTCAATTTCTGGGCTTACCAAAGCATGGGGGTATGGAAGCATCAGGGAGCTCTTTCCCCACCTCTGCAGGGTGTCAACATTTGTTTTCTGTGATCTTAATGACATAACCACTACTCAACCCTGCCCTTGAAACCCATTGCTCCCAGCTCACTTCTCCATTTCAATGTGTCCAAAACAGGAGCTGTATTCTTCTGCCTGAACCCCTTTATTCCATACCATCCCACCTCTTTTATACACTGTGCAGTGATTTTGTGCAAAACATTTCTCTACTTCCATTTCGACTCAACTTGTCCAGTAATTTTTTCTCTTTAGCCTGATGATCATTGTCATATAAGAATTTGCAACTTCAAATACACAAGATGCTGGAAAACACCTCCTTGTGATAACTTAGCTGGATGTTTTTCTATCTATGCATGCAAATCTACTGAATTTTGCACTTGCTGTTACACCATAGAGCTGCTTTACCAACATACATCTCCAATGCTCTTTCGTTACCCTAATTCTATACGTATTTAACATATGAAGCTGGAAGGTACTGATTTGCTTGTATTGTTGAACTTACTCAATAACCTCAAAGATGCTCTGATGATATTGAACGAGACAGGTAGAACTGTGCCAGCATGAAGCATCACTGTAGCTCTCTCTTTGTAGGCACAGAGAAGTTTTCAACCATGTCCTGAGGATGAATTCGATGTTGATTTTGAAAAGCAAAGACTGTGCTTAAATCTACTCAGTAAATTTCAGAAAAGTTATCATTAAAAATTAAAATTAACTTTCAGTTGCCTGGGCTCTATACTCTGTCTCAAGTGTTTTTAAATAGAGCAGTCTGATTTACATAAAAATTCTAAATTTTTGCTCAAGGATGTTCTTGTATGATTGCCAAGTCTTCCTTTAAATGAACTCTCCTCCTTTCCTTTCCACTGTTGTATTTATCATTATTGCACTGAATAATTTTTAAAGGTTGCCCTTCTTCACATGAGCTAAATAAGAAAAAAACAGAAAGGTTGAACCATGGCAAATAATATAAATTTAGCAAACAATTTCCTTCTCTATCTATATCTGCCAAAACTCAAAATAAGTCTCCTCTTTATGACTTCATATGCTGCTGGTGATTTAGAAGTGAAGCAATAATCCTTTCACCTGCACTTCAACAAACATGAGGAATGGCACATTGGCGTGGATGCTGCTTTTTAGTAGCAACCACCAGACATCTCGGCTGGCCAAAAATGCTTTTCCCTCCTCCTGTGGAGACAGAGAAATCTCCTTGCTGGCCCCTTTTCTACAGAGCAAAGCAATACAAATTGAGATGAGTCCTGTAACTTCCGAGCATTTTGTCAATTTTGATACAGAGTGGTCACTAAACTGCTGAAGTTCCACCCAAAAGCCTTTTCCTTTCAAATTCAATCACATTCTACATAATAGATAGTTAACAAAAGCTATATGCTCTCTCTTCAGCCATCAGAAAACTTTCTTTGGAGGAACTGCAAAAGTTAAAACAAAAAGAAACTATCATAATACCACAAACAAATTCTGCTTAACCCTTTAAGAGCTGAATTATCCCTTAAAGACTCTAAAGGTGTTCCAGTTGTAGGTGATGGTGTACTATATAATGCATGGTATAACTTGAGCTGCAAGATCTATTTGCTTGTGCTTATTTAATAATGAGAAAAAACATATTTCTGTCTCCTATTCTGTTCAAAAGCAGATGAACAATTTTTACTCAAAGTTGAGAAACCATGTATTAGTCTTCAGGCAGAAATCAGGATGGGAAAAAATTCTCCTCAGAGGGAAAATTCAGAAAGGTTTAACACTGCAGTCAAGGAAATAGGATGGAGCCATTCTTGCAACCCTAAATGTGAAGATTTTTGCAGTGCTTACTATAATGAGTATGGATGTATTTTGGTAAAATCTAATTTTCCAGGGAAATCATAAATGCCCCATTTTTATGAGAGGCCTGAGGGAGACTATATGTACCTGAGATAATACAGAGATTATATCAGGCATAGAATGCAATATCTTTGGAGATAAATAATGTGAGGAAGTGCAGATGTGGTTTCATCAGGTCTCACCTCCCTAGACTGCAGACAAGACTACATCCTCCTTCTTAAGATACGCTGAGCATCTTTCTGGAACATTTAGAAGGCCTTCATTAGAGTAGGACTAAACACTGTCCTGACTGCCATGTTTTAAAACATACTTCTCACCTGCAAGGTGGTAACGGGGTTTCTCTGGCCAGGCTTGAATAGTGCTATAAATTGCTTTGCAAAATAGTCCATTGTGCTGGTAAGGTTGTAAAGTGTTTTACAGCACAGCTTTGTGTCCACAGTTTATAGCTCAGTTCACCTCTGTAGCTATGAGGCTGAATGCTCTTCGGCCCAAGGTTTACACAAATTATAAGAGAAATCTAAATATTTCCATGTTTTTATGAATACTAAAATGAACAGTCATTAAAGGAGTGCAAATACGGATGTTTCATCCATCATTAACAGAGACACCCTCCATTATTTCAAATAAAATATTGCTGTTTCCTCATTCTCCCCTTTCATAGAAAGGTTGTAGACCAGCTGCTTTAAAAGCACTCTGCTTTGTTAGAACCTTTATGATTACATTTGACTTTTGTAGCTATAGCTTGAATTAAGGACATGGAAGAACAGGAAAGTTCTGAGCACTGCTTCAGATCCTGGCAAGCATACCTTGGATACAGCACCAGCTGAGAAAGTGGTAGAAATCCCATTGCTAGAGCTCAAGAGCACATGAAAAAAACAAACCCTAAGGAAGAAGTCAGCTTTCCATGGAGGTGCTGGAACAAGCCAGGTTTTGTCCCAGTCTCAAATGTTCAGTTCTCAAAAACTGATAGAACTCCACATTTACTTACTTACATTAACATCACTCCCTAGCCACAGAAAAGCAGGATTTCCATTAGCCCCTCACTTCTCCTGACACTGTTAACTGCTTGGCCAGTGGGTGACCTGAAGTACATCTCCACCAGGCCCTCCTCAAAGCAGCACATTCTACAGAGTGCTTTGTATATGCAGGTACCTGACCAGCAGAAGGGCTGGGACACTCATCCAGGAGAGGAAATCCATATTTAATCCCATGTGCCACTGAGTATTTCTTTAACACAGGCAAGTCTTCCTTTCACCTCCATAACATTTCAGAGGCCAAACTTGTTTTTTCTTGTTCTTTTGAAGAATATGCAAACCAGATCAATATTTTTGGCCTTTTTTTCTGCTTCCCTCAACACAAGAATTTTTTTTTTTAAATCAACTTGAGTTATATTCAAATAGATTTTTTCTTCTTTAAAAATCATTTTTTCATGCAAGATCTCCTCAGCCTTAGTGTTCAGTATGTGTGGCTCTTCCCACCTTCCTCCCTCCCCCAGGAGAGATTCAATAGACTTAGGAAAGCACAGTAAGAAGTCAAAACACAAATGGAATCATGTTCTCTCCTGGCCACTCACGGGAGCATTTTTGTTGGGATGATCCACTCTGACTCACACATAAGGCACCTCCCCAAGGTGCCAAGCTCAAGACACACTTGCAGGAGTTTTGTCTCACAAACACACAGCCCCTTCCCAGTCTTCTCAGGAGACATGTGGAGATGTACGTCCTCCACTGCTTGTGACACATTGCTTTGCTCATTCCCAGGTTTAATGACTGAAACATCAACCCACCCAGTGGCAATGTACCACAGTATTCCTCCAGTGCATTTAGAAAGGGAGATGAGATAGAAGACTCAGGCCAACATTGAGGAGAGACCAATTTTGCTATCACAGAGTGATCAGCCAACACAGCATACAGAAGATCTAAAGTTGTTAGAAGAACTGGTCTATCTTTTAATTTTGGCCCTTGCAAGTATCTGACTGGAGACAAAGATGCATAGTCTTTGCATAGCCACATAATATACATAATATACATAGCCAAAGGTGCATAGCCACAGTCTGTGGCACTGGTTGCCAAACATTTCCAACCACAAATTCAATTCTCCATGAAATAAATCCACCTTCATTTACCATGCCAGGCTTTTTGTCCAATTCTGACAAAAACCGGTCTAACAAGGATGCAAGGGCATAACCCATCACACCCACAACTCATCCCTGTGATGCTGTGCTGCCTACAGGTTCCCACCACGCAGAGGACGATTCCTCTAGGTTTGACCTCATCTCTTCTCCAGAGATTAAAGAGCAGAACCATAATTTAAATCAAATTCCATAAACTTACGGACAGGTCCTGACTCAGGGCAGACAGCATGTGCCTGTGTGGGAGGGCAGCACAAACAGTCATTGGAAACTGGTTTCTCTTTTATTATTCTACAGTATTTTTTTACAGTTTTTTCCTTCCCCTCAATCTCTCACTAGCTATTAAATACACTCAGATATTGGGACTGTATCCCTCCACCTAGAAGTTAAGACCTGGAGCAGTGTTAAGAGTAATTAAGACAAGTCCAAGCAGAGAGACATGTTCAGTGGCCTCTGCCTTTCCTGCAGCCATTTGATAACTGTGTCTGATTTCAAAAGCAATTTTCAAATTCCAAATGCAAGTTTTACATGCAGGAAAACAACCGAAGTTGATACCAATTAGCTGATTGGTATTTTAGATGTAGTAAAATCAAAAAACAACTTCATATAAATAGTTTAAACTCATTTCTCCAAGATATGCCTAAAAATGGCTCAGTAAGACTTGATACATTTTCCTTTCTCTACCAAAAGAATAGACTAAAATTGAAATTACTAAAGAAGACATGGAAGAGATGCACATTTTCATCTTCAGGGGAGCAGGTGAGACTGTGGAAGGGTTATGAAGCTATTTTGTCTCTTGGCAAGTATTCCCAGAAATGCCTGCTCTCAGGTAGGTTCATCTTTGCTCAGAAGACTTGGGAGAATGGCCCTGGAGAACGGGCAGTGGCTGGCAAGGACCACCTGAGCTGGTATGGCAGTTTTTACATTCCCAATTTATTTTCTATCTACTGCCAAGCAGGTCTGCTAATAAGACGACAGAACAATCTAGAGGAGACAACAACCAAATTTTATGCAAGTTTATTGCCTAAATATTAGGTCTGAGCTTTGTACTGACAGACAATACAATAATGGGGTGTCTGTTTACGGAGGGGATAATGTGCTCAGTCCAGCACTACAACAAACTGAGAGACATTGAAGTGATAAATCAGGAAGGCTTGGTAGAAACTAAAATTAAAAGTAAGCCATACTAAATCTTAAAAATGGGATGGCTACATAAACAACGTGATGTATAGTTTCTATTGTTGTTTACAGATAATAGAGTTCCCTATTTTCTCTAGCTATGAAGTGCTTTCTGTATTACAGCACTACTGCCATCATAAAACACTTCTGAAAATTAACAGCCACCTTCTCTGCATTGAATATAATTACTATAGGAACATTTCTTGCCACACAGCTTTCAAAACATCCTCTCTCCTTTAATTTCATGCAGAAAGCAATTTTTGATCAACCTACACAAACCAGTGAATGAAGAGGACATTGTGCATCTAACTGCCTGAATGATGGGAGACTCCACACTGTGAGTTACTAGACTCAAAATGAAAAATGAAATCACCTTTTGATTAATAAAAAAAAAAAAAAAATGGTCAAAGGACAGATAAGAAGTGGTAAAGGTAGACGGCAGTGGGTAGTTTAATAAAAGCTAGAGCTGTGAGGCAAGTGCTGGACCTGGATTCAGTTAAAATGAAATGGTTTCATGTATGTCAGCAGAGTGAGTAATGCCAACACTGTTAAGATGGAAAAGGTTACAATACAGGTATGAATACAAAGTGATAGAAATAGTCACAGCAAGTATTCTATGTGAGGGGGAATAATATCAAAAAGATATTCAAGAGGAGATAAAAACCTTAAAAGCAGCAACACCAGAGCCCCCAGAGAAACAACAAACAGTAACTCAGACACAGCCTTACAAGTGGCCAGGACAGCAAGGTCACCCAGTTGCCCCCAGCATACATATATTAGCCCAGTCTATACACACACTAGTTATTCCTGTTTGGCACAATGGACTTCTCATCAAAACCAGTTCACACACTTCAACACATCTTGGGGCTGGGAAGGTTTAACCAGACTTCTGAGCAGTCAACAGTGATCATTCAAAAGCTGGAGTGCCTAAATTAGCATACTGCAGTAAGTGCAGCTTGGCCAAATAATCATTAAATGAATACTGGGGAAAAAAAAGACAAAAAGACTGCACTGAACAACTACTTTGTTCAAGGAAGGGTGTCAGGCACCAGCAGAAGTGCCTCTAGCTACTGGATCTGCTGCTGAACATTTCTACATTGGAAACAGGGTGAACTAAAAACTCTACTAGTTATTTTCTCCTTTTAAGCCCTAGCCCTAGAAACATCTACAAACAGCACTAAATCTCTGCTTCTACACATCCATGGTAAGGTTTCTGCAAAAATGTTTACAGGATCTTAACTCTGATTTCTCCATCTCTGCTGAAAATATACAAGGGTTTTAGAAAGCTGCTCATAAAACACAATCTGAAAGCTCATACCTTATTTCCCCAGAAAAGGAACTGAAATGATGCTTCATGCTATAAATTAATTTAGTTGTTGGCTCCTTTCACTTGAGTTAAATACTCAATCCTCTGTTACATTATTCTCATTTCCTTCCCACTTTGAACTAACATCAGATAGTCCACAGAAAACATTTTGCACAAAATTATACCAGTCAAAACCTTTAGGAAAGAAAAAGGAAAAATCTATCAGCTTTCTAATGTTTTTATCTATAAAGTCCCTGTCTCGTTCTTCATAGTACACTTATAAATAATTAAAATACATGAACAGCAATAATGGCAAAATACTTTCCTTATTAGGCTTGAACTCAACTTTGTAAGTACATTATCACCATGATAAGCCTGTATTTATCTTGCCTGTGGTAGTACTTTATAATGATTACATAAAGAAGTCTATTTTAGGAAGGTTGTATCTTTGATCTTTTTAAAAATACATACAAATCATTTGCAACTGACAGATCCATTAACTGGCACATGATACTCTTCATCTGCAAATAAAATACTCTATATAAACAACTTAAAGAATCGTTTTGTTTCCTTCAGAAAAGTGCATCCCTGCCTCTTTCAGCACATAGAAATTGAATCCATACTGTGAAAATCAAAGAGGGTATTGATTCCTTAGGCAAGCAGGCAGAATTCACACAGTATCTTTGTTATTTAGGGGTTTGTTGTTGGTTTTTGTTTGTTTGTTTGTTTTTAATCAATTGCCACATAAACACATCTATTTATAAACTCTGCCTGGAAACGAGGCATTTCTAAGGCAGGTATAGTTTGTGTGAATTTTCCAGAAAGCAGAAACTGTGGAAAAGATGAAGGAGGCTTTTTTTATCTGGCCTTATAGAGCAAGCACACAGCCAAGCACTTTGAAGCTTGGCTTGAACCAAGCACGTGAAGCTGCCTTGCCTCCAAGGCCACCTTTCCCACAATGCTCCCCATCCCCTCTCTCTGAAGCCTTGTCTGACATACAGTTGATTTATTTCCCATGTATCTTAAATCCTGAAAAAGTTCATGCAATTCCTGACAGACTAAATTTCCACATGTTCTTTCCTTGATACCTGTAGTAAATGTCTTAAATGGATTGTGCCCATTACATGCTTCACCTGACCATAGTTACAATGGTAGTTACTAGACCCCAGGGAAGATCTCTGGGGCAAAGCTAAGCTGCTGTCTTTTATCAAAACTGACCAGTAGACCTCCAAAGGAAGAAAGACAAGACCACTGGGCAAAGGAGTGTTTCACAGCCCTGTCAGGACCAGAGTATCAAAGCAGTATCATCTCAGTGTCTAATCAATAAACTTCCATCAGCCTCTCTATGTCAAATAGGAAAAACAAGGTAAGGAAAAACAAGGAGGAGGAGGAAAAACTATTTAAAAGTGAGAAAAAGAAATAGATTCCTAAAAATGAACTCCCCACGGCATCAGCCAGTTGACATTAGTTGAGGACACTAATTTTATTTTGTGATTAATGAAGATAAAACCATCTTGTGGCTTTTACATTTTCCTAACAGAGACTGTGTGTTTTTTCAGCAAATGGATTGCCATGAGATTTGGTTCCTCAATGAAACAATCCTTACTGGTTTCCCAGAGTTTCAAAGGCAAGTCTTGCCAGTGCTATGCTGTTTTATTTTTATTCATACCAAACAAAAGACATCCTCGGATTTAAGTCAGATTTCACTGCTGTATAAAAAGGGTGTAAGGATGACACAGGTTCATGTACCTTAGTCCCAGTTTGATCCTGATGATCTGCAAAGTTTCCTGCAATTTGATGGAACCATATTGATGAGACAGAATGAACACTGCAAAGGACTTACTTATCTACAAAAAAATATTTATCTCTCACCAAGAACATGGGACTTTGCCCAATATAAGCTTTAAGCTTGAGAGATAGGGAAAATATGGTTCTGCTCCCTACTGGGGTACACTCTCTGCTGGAGTGTGACTAATTCTACTCCACTGGCAGACTAGATTCAATAATGTTCTCAGGAATGTTACAAAGCTGCATTAACATCCTCAGGCAGAAGTGTCCACACAAATGAAAAGGAATATTATTTCTATTTTAGAGATGTGATAAAACCCTGTAACCAGCCACCTACATAATAAGTATTTCCACTCATGCTGGTTGCTGAAAAACCAACATTCACATCACCTCTAAGTTTAGAATATAGCATAAAAAGTTAAACACTTGAGCAAATTCAGTCTTGAATTGCCATAGTTAAAGTAAAATCCTGATTTATCACCCAATTCCTACTAGAAGTCTTCCACTCACCTTTCCAGAGTGAGTATACATGACCACACAGGTTCAAGGCATATATCAAATAATATGGATTATATGAGGCCTGAAGATGAGACAATTTCATGTACCAAACCCTCAACACCTCATTGAGAGAATATCCATAACCAATAGGATGGAAAAAAAAAAAAGCAAAAAAAGAAATGTAAAAGCTCACTTCAGCACTGATGGTGCAAACACAAAGAATAAAGACAGCAGACCCAAACTGCACTTCCCAAAATAATTTCAATTCACCTTCCTGTTTTAGATCTCTTTGCTCAACTACCAGAAAAACAGACCCCCCAACTGATTCACAGAAACTTTTAACAATAAAACTAGAGCTTTGTCTATGTGGAGCATGAAACAATAACTCACTGCTGATGCCTAAATACTACACACATGAGCAAATTTAAAATAAGCTAAGCACTGGTATTTACAACAGAAAGTTGTAACATGCCCAAGTTTCTGACTTACACTTTTAGTCATGGGCTTAATCCTTACCTACATCACTTCTCTTTTTCTGAGTGTAAATATAAGAGAGTACTAAATGCAGTATAAAAACACAGTCACTCCCAGTTGCCTTATTAAAACATTGACAAGGTTGCAGTAAAATTTGCTGGAGAGATAGCTCTGCAATGTTATATACTACCATGTGGTGGAAGGCCACCTTATTTGGAAAGGGAAAGTTCATCGAGATGATATCTCCATACCTCTGCTACCTGATCAATTAATAAATACATTCATATTTTAAATACACATGGTAATTGTGGATTCCTTCATTATTTCTTCTTCTCCACCAAGTAAAGCTAGTAAAAAAAGGACATAGTACTGGCCAGAGATTGACCAAAATCTTTCCAAAAGTTGTGATGTCACAGAGGCAGCAAAATCTACCCAGAAAAACATTTCAGCTTCCAGTACCCAAACCAGCACATAAAAGCCAGAAAACTCACAGGAATTGCACTGCTACTACAAAAGAACAATCCACTTGAGTGAAATCTTAATAAATGTCTCTTAAACTGCTGGGGAACAGATGCATTCAGAAGATTTTTCAGAATGGCTAAATATTGTAGTGAATCCAGTAAAATTACCTCTCTGAAGTTCCTGGAAGTCTGTCTTGGGACAGTTCCTGCAAGTTTCTCTGTTTACTGCTATGACCTTTGATGCTCCCCTGTACACTACAAGCTTGGCAAATACACATGTGTAGGCAGGGACATGGCATTGCTGGGATGCTGTGAGATGCTCTTCTTTTTGTTCAGAGAAGGATGGTAGTGAAAGGGCTGAAATTGATAAAAATAATGGAGCTCACTTCAAGCTGCAGCTGTGAACAGCTACATCTGAACCTGGTCTCCTGCCTGCCCCATCCAGACTTGGACCTGACGCCTGGGCTTCCTGGCTTGACCCTGGAGCTGACCCGTGGCTGTGGATTTACTGGGTGTGTGTGACACGGAGCAGTGCCTCTGGACCCAATCCCAACTCACTGCCCCACATCCTGGCTCAGACTCCCTCACACCTCACTATCACTGTGGTTCCCCACCCCTGGCAGGTTCCACCAGTAGCTTGCTGGTCTTTGCTGCACCCTTTGGCCTCTGGAGTGTACCTCCTCTCACTCTCCATCAAGAGACACCTGAAATTTTCACAAATCTTCCTGAAACACTGCTACTGAAAAGAGGAGCAAGCCAGGGAAGGCGTACCAGGCTCAGGATGTGACACGGCAGTTAGCGCCTCGTGACATGAGTAAGGGCTGACAGACACAGCCTGCTCCTTCAGAGTGATCTCATTCCAGCAAACTACAAACCTCAGGAGGAAACACTAAACACCACTTGTGCCTGTTCTTGGAACACAGAGTTACTAACTTGAATTTTTGTTCTTATTAAGAGCAGCACAATTGCTAACACGAGAATAGAAAGGTCCACGCTCGTGTGACCAAAAGATCCTCTGATCTGTGCAACAGGTAGATAACACCATTTCCCAGAACCAAGACAGTTACACAAGCCTGAGACTGTACAAATTAAAAAGTATTTTAGCATTACAGACGATAATGTTGTTGGTTTAGTCCTTCAGACAAATTTACAAGTCATCTAAGTTCTGCTCTGTTAAGACTTGCATAACATTGGGTTTTTTGCTGCTGGCATTGTTCTTTGTCCTGGCCTAACGAGCTTTCCAGGAAAGCAAGAAAGGTACAATGGGGACATCTTCACCCTAAGAACCAGCTGGGTAGATACACTGAATATTGAAGCTTTTTGAGAAGAAACACCAGCATGGGCACATAATATCAATCTATCAGTGTGCCAGTAGCAAGACTGGTCCACTGAGCACAAGATCTTTATATTTCACGTGTGGTACCTGGTGACAAAGATCCAGATCCTGCTGTAAACTTAAATTCCAAAATGGATCTTGAGTTGCAAAGCAAAACCAGACAGTGGGACAACTTGATAATAACTGTAATTCCAGATTTTTGTTTCTAGCACAAACATTTAACCTTTTTCTGTTACCCCAAGTGGCAGTTGATAGTGTTTGCCCAGACAAACATTAGTCCAGATGCAGAACATGGAAAATTCAGACATCTCTGAGGTGAGCTGACATTAAATTCATACATTTCTTTGAAAACCAGATTCCCTATTCTAAGGATAGTTCATAAATGCCTTAAAGAATAATGATTCAGTGCCACGCACATGGAATTAACAGTACAACTCAATTCTTGCTCATTTGTGGCAATTTCATGGTGAACAGAAATGAAATGTCTTCTTAAACTAAAGAGAGGATTTTGCTAAGATTAAAAATAATATGTAATTAAGTAGGTTAATATTTATGTTAGACCAATGTATCAACTTTAAATACACAGTGTTACTCAATCTTAGGAGAAAACCGCAATTAAAAAATGAATTAAAATCAAATTAATCTTTGCCCTGTACCAGTGTAATGCTTAAATTACAGTCATGAAATCTGTTACAGGAAAGAAATTAAATAAAGAATAAATTACACATATAGCTGAACAAAGGCAGTGAAAGCTAAAGGAGAAATGCAGCAACTCAACAATGAAAGTACTCTGCTTGAGGTCAAAGCTTATCATGTGCTCTGGAGTTATTTGGACTCCTCTGAATAGCTGAAGATGACAGTTTTACAGGAAACTTGTGAAGTTTTGAATGAAGCAGACTGACATTTGGGAAAGGACATTTCCATAAACAAATGTTGACACGTGACAGATGGATACAAGGGCTATTTGAGGACTACTGTATGTATTCATGTTATTCATACCACATTTGTCTTTACAGGCTTCCTAGCAACAGAACTTTAAAATCCATGAGAAGTGGCATGCTCTCTGAATGACTCACTGCCCTCCCCTCAGAAAAGCTTTTGTGGGGGGAATTCAAGAAAGTCATTCAAGCAAAGTATTAAACAAATGGTCCTCCTGACTAGCAAAGAAAGAACACAAGTGATCTGAACTGCTTCAGTGGAGAATTTTAAAAATACATTTTTCCAGACAGGATTTGTTCTGACTGTGTAATAATTTGGTTTATTGAAGCTGAGCCTTGAAAACACTATCATTACCTCTGAGGGGACAAAACCACACATGCTGAAGGCACGATTCCTCAAAGGGTTTTACAAGGAAAGTTCAGGATCTTTGGGCATGAGCCAGGTAACCACCCTTCACTGGGCACAGGCAGCAATGCTGAAAGGAGCAGGCAACTGCAGGTGTAATACTCCATGTTGGTCTTTATTTCAGCTTTTCAATTTCCTCTGCCTGCCAGCAATGCTGGAGATATTGTCCCTGACCAGTGGCTTAGGCATCATGAGCTTGGAGACCTGAGAGCTATGGGGAGCAGCCCTGAAGGACAGAGCGAGGGGCAATGCCCTGGGAATTGACTTTGGAGCAGTGGCACTGAGTTTAAAATCATTCAATCACACAAGGTCTTCAAGATATTAGACAATGCGTTCCCCCAAACAACAAACATTTATGTTCCTCTGTAACTAAAAAAAAAAAAAAAAGGAAAGTGCTGTAGAAAAATCACTGAGGAATAACAATATAATCCTTTCCTTGCAAAAGAAACTGTGGAAAGAGCCAAACCATTCTGCTACAGTTTGATATTTCTAGGACTTTTTTTCCTAGATTTCAGAATGAAAGGTATTAGAATTGCACTGGAAATGGCCCTAGTAATCTTTGACCCTGCCTCCTCCTCACATCTTCAACATGCTGCAGCAGACACACCACTTGAGCTTAACACAGAAAGAAGGTCTGGGCACATCCAGGACAATAAAACAAGTTAGTGACAAAAAAGGATCATTGTTAAATGCATTTATATTTGTAGCAATGAACATACTGGGTCGTTGCCTTGGGATTTATTAAGCTAGCTATATTTTTTATTTCTTTTTTTCCTTGAAGACAACTAGGTTTTTATGGCTCCTCAGTATACACAGCTCAAATAAGTAGAGTCTGGTTATGAAACACACCTAAGTTAAAACCATGGTCTGCCACTGACTCACTAACCAAGAGACAGGCACCTTCTCAAAGATCAAAGCACGTATTTTTAAGCCATCCAGTGTGATTTTATCAGCAGTTATTCTTCATTCACAGAGATATCATGAGGCTCCCTGAACCAGGTATGAGGAACTGCAGAATTGTCAAATCCCACCACCACCACTGTGTGTGCTTCCTTAACAATCCTCAGGACAGGGAGATGCTCCTCAGTCTCCCCGGGTGTTTCAGTCACCAGGCCTTCTAAGACACATGAACGCACAGTCCTCTAGCAGCAATGCTCATGTGCAATTCCTAACTGGCATTTCTTGACCTTCTGTTTTAAAAAAGACATTATTTTATATGGCTTAAATGCCTTAATTTTGACTGCCTGGTCTGCACTGAAAACGTGCTATTTGCTAAACAGCAATTTGCCTGGAAATGAAAACTTTTAAATAGCTAATTCATGCAGTACTTGTTCTCATTTCCTCTCTGAACATTCTTTCTGTGGAGCTGGGACATTGCTTCACCATCCCAGTGCCAGTTCCAAAAGCCTTTGCATGTTCCTGTTACATTAATATATATATAGCAGGAATCCACAGGCTTTTAGTTTATCTCAGAAGATACACGGATTAAAAAGCTTTTTTTATTATTTTCTTCTCATCAAAACTTACACACAGAAAATACCAAGCTAAAATCTATATTGCACTTTTACAACCCATGAAAAGGATTTCTGCTGGGTAGGCTACTCTTTTCAAGCATTGCCAACAAAAAATTAAGACAAAAATGACTGGAGGCTGCGTGGCCACGGGTGGATGTGGCAGAGCAGCACAGCTTTACCTTGGAGCATTCAATACCCAAGCTCTTGCTATTACCTCAACCACCCAATTTACTTACATTAAAGCCAGCTCGGTTTTTATGCTCTAGTTTTGATAATTCATGTACTGTTTTGATAGATTATTGGGCATGTTTTCAGGGTTTTTTTTCTGCCATTTTGCTGCCTACCTTTATTGCTGTGGGGTTTTTTTTGCCATATATTCATTATGATATGGATCGTAATTTTTAAGCAGAGAATTTATTACTTTGCAGTCCACTGAGACATTTCTTAACGCCTGTCTCAAGGAAACCATAAGTTTTCTTATTTAAAAGATGAAAAAAAAAAAAAAAACACCTCACAAAACTTCTGAATAATCTATTGGATTTGTGCACTTTATGCTTTTTAATCACAATGCCAACGATGAATGCATTCATCTCCTAAATGCTGACTGAGCACACGACACAGTGATATTTCATCTTACACTTCTAACATCATAGCATTTACAAAGCTAAAGACATCTATCAGTCTCTGGTTTCTCACCAAGTGAGTCTCCTGCAGTAATGTTTAACTTTTCCTTGATTCTTATTATATGAAAACAACTTTTAGTGAAGATGTATTTGGCTACTTTACAACTGGGACAGGAAAGCAATAAGGAGTGGGGCATTCTTGACTGCTGCATACCTTCAGGGATCAGGTTAATAAGAACAACGAATTAAATGGAACAAGAAAATGAAAATCCATCTGCTGTTGGGAAAACCAAGCCTCACAGCCCTGAATCCCCCAAAAGAAACTGTACAAATTTGTTTTCAGAATTAACATCAAAGGTTGTTGGAAATAAACACATATGAAATCAAAATATCTCTGTATCACTGACTTTACCCTGGTGTTCCCCTCGTAAACTTTCTGAGAGAAGAGCTGTGATTTCTTTCACAGTATGCCAGGGCACATAGCAGGCTCAGATCCCAAATATATCCCCAAGTAGAGCTTCAAAGAGATTAAAACAAATCATACATTGTTTTCATTTTGATTGCTTAAAGGAAAACATATGAAATAAAATTGATTTCATGTACTCCTAATATCAGCTGCAATTATCTGGATGGTTAAATTCAGCTTACTGGTAAACACATTTGAAAAACTATTCAAATTTACTCACCTATGCTCATCACAATATTCTGAACCAAAATGCCAAACCCTAATTTAATTTTGCTGATGAAGAAATCAAGGCACACTTCAATGGCTTGTTCAAAGCCCAAAGAGACATCAGTGACAAGGTCTTATTTAACTCTCCTACCAATCTATAACTTGTCTCCCTCATGTAGAGCTCAATAAAGTGCTTCCATCTCAGATTGTTTTTCAATCTCTTTCTCATTTGAAATATCAGAAATGGAAACTTTTCCATCTTTTGTGCTCCAGATCAGTACTTTAAATTTTCCTCTCTCTGAAAGGAAAATCCTGATTTTACTGTATTTCCCAACACCACATATAAAACTGCACATTCTTACTGCATTCCTTTATGAGCTGCTTTTAAGCTGAACTTAGAGTTCACAGCTCGACTGTGAAAAATGTAACTGGAATAATTTCTTCCTAAGGTGACAATTAGAAAAGACAAAAGAATTACACATGAACCACACAGACTTTTAATTGACAATAGTGACAATTAAATTATCCCAGGGATATTCATTTGAAGAAAGGGTCCTTGCAATGAGACATTACAACAAGTACACTCTCTGTGTCTCGGGTATCATTTATCAGAGGGTCTCAGAGCATCTACAGTCATTCACTAATTAAATTGTAAGAAGACCCAGTGTCATCAGACAATTACTACTTATCTCCGCTCAGTAAATCCCAAATCAGGGACAGGGACTGACAATTTTTAGGAAGATTTTAAATCTGTCCTTCCAACTGACATTACTTTTATAAACAAACAAGGCTTCCTAGGTGGGTATTTGAGATATTTATGAGTTGTATGTGAAGCAGATGGAGATGTGAAGCACGAGTTGGTGCACACAAATGATGCGAAGGCTGAGGCTACTCAGAGCCAAAGGCACCGCAGAGAAGTGAACCAAGGGAGTCCTGAGACAAATTCTAACCCTGCCTACCTCATAAAATACACAACGGCCCCATGTTCCAGGTTTCCATTACAAGGAAAGCTGAACCTCTTAATTTCATTCTTACACAACAGGTTGCATTTGTATGCACAGTTTTTGGCTAGCATGAATAACGCTTTCTTGAACCAGTTGTTCATGATTATCATCCTTTTCTGCCTTGGATGCACACATACCATGGCATTTTCCAACAGCTTTAACCTAACACCCATCTCTCTGGTAGGAACAGAATGGACTTCTGACATCAATAATACAAAGTCCTGCCTCCTTCAAACAAACCAAGGACATGAATCTTTGCACAGTGTTTTAGATGCAGTTTTTATGCTGGACAAGTGTCCAGGAATTCTGAAGCCCCCATCAAAGTCCTATGGTTTAAATAAGAACATATTTATTACTTCAATTTAACTTCAGCTAGACCTTTGCCACAAATCACAAGCAAAATGAGACAGAGGAGACTGAATTCTTCTGCAAAGTAGGTGTTTTAAACTTATCCTGAATGAGCAGAAATATTTCTTTGAGGCAGATAAGTAGTATAAATGCAGTATAGAAAAGTTCCAGGACACAATGGGTTGTATATAATGTAATAGCCTTTTCAGTTCAGGAAGCTGAGATATCTACATAGGACAGCAGCAAAATTAATTTGATAGCCTCAGCATAGACCTAATGGACCTAATTAACATTCCAAACCTCTTTTAGAAACATTACTTTAGCAATTTCTTAAATGAGAACCAAAACCAAATAACACTGTAAAGCCCGAGGTGACAAAGCTCAAAGGGAACAGTCATTTTGGTGCATGATTATGTTTTCTACAGTAAAGGGAACAGGAATGCATATTCATGAGAATGAAGGGTTTGTAGAGAGAAGTAATAGAAGAGATGACCTCTTATTACAAACTTTACCTCATATATAGTCTTAGACTATCATGGCTACAACAAGGTTGCTATGAACAATTCCTTTTCATAGTAGATGCAGTCAAATAACAGATTTTTCTAATCAGACCTGGCTATGGAATTTGGGAGTCAACAACGTATCACAGTTGTTGCCTTTGAAAACTTGTAGAAAGTTACTGAAGTCCCCTTTTGAAAACGATCTTGTATGGTTGGCAAGTTCTTCATGCAGCTGCCTACAAACTGAAATTCATCAAAATTTGAAAAGTTAGGCCACTCCTTAGGTATTGTTGTACTGTTTGCTTCAACTTTTCACCTCCTGTTTCCAAAAAATAATGAATCTAGAGAAAGGCAAGCTTTCGTTCATCTTGTTTTGAAAGATACTATGGATTAAGATGTTTTACTAGCATTAAGCAATGGATGACTGGAAACCAAGTACCATAAGCATCATCCAACAGCAGGCTCCAGACCAGACCTAAAGCTATTAGTACAACCACACTATCACTATCACTCAGTCTCCACTGCTATGAGGAAACCAGTAGTGAGGTGGCTACAGAAAACCCCAGTGCTGTTAGGGACACTGCTGGACATCCAGGTTCCTCACATGTCATTCCTTTGGCTGTTTCTCAGAATGACAGCTCTTCCTCTCAAGATGTGGTTGCCTTCACCTTCAATGCCTAGGCATCGAAGCTGAACTTTGGGACAGTTTAGCAGCTCATCTCTCCCACCTGCTACACTTCAGTGTGATTTTTCTAGGAAGATGTGAGTTTCTGTTCCAATCATGGGTGAAAAAATGAAGAACTCAAAACTAACGACCTGTGTTTCACTTTTACCAGCAACATGCCCAGTGGGGACATGGTTTAGTGGTGGACTTGGCAGTGCGGGGTTAATGGTTGGACTCTATGATCTTAAGGGTCTTTTCCAACCCAAGTGATTCTATGATTCTATGTCAAAAACCACACTGTCTGCAAAGCAAGACTAAGTTAGCATACAGCTAAATCACCAAAGGCAGAGCTGAAGCATGAAATAATCTGATTCACCAGCATCCAGTTGAGTTATTTACAGATAAATGGCATTACATTGTCACAGAGGGCACCAGACTGGTCAATTGAGAGAAATCTTAGGAAAGACAATTCCTTCTCTCTGTTTCAATTCCTTATCTACAAAATGGTGTTAATGCCAGCTGCCTCTTTCTAGAGCCATTGGAGTGGTACAGATTAAAAAACAAAAATAAATCGAACTATTAAACATGTTACTACTCTCAGTATGAGTTACATCATTTTAATCAAAGGAAAATATTAAACTGGGGGGATCATTTCCCTTGTTTCAGGCTAAAAGAAACCATGGTCTGAGGTGTGAGACAGACTTAATGAAAATGAAGTTTCTTGGAAAGAAACGTATCTAAACAAATCTGAGGTTAATTATCATCCTCCTCATAGCTTTACAAAAGGCCATCTGAGAAATTTCACTTGTGTAACTTTGATGCCAAGCAATCAATCAGCTATGCAATAAATAGATCAAAAATGATAACTTAGCAGAGCCCAAGTGAGTCAGTGAGGTGATCTTCTCTTATGCTTAAGCCTTAAGTAGCCACTTGGCATGTGCACAGGATGAGACCTCTCTTCCCTCTCTCACACAGAATGGAATCGCCTTGGATCAGCAGAAATGGAGATTTCTCTAGGCTTTAAAATCACTTCACTTTGTGCCTCTCTATCCTGTACAAGGATACTACAAACTCCTACAGAAAGACAGCGACAATCTTCACTGTAGCAAAATAAACATCAGGGAGCCTCCTAGATTTTCACACTCAACAGCAACAAATTTACTTCAGTCCAGCAGACCAAAGACACACACTCCTGCTAAAGTGACACTCACTCAGTGAAATACCAAAACCATTTTCCACACCGTTGACTTCTATTTTAAGTTCCATTGCATTGACCTGCATTATCTGGGGAAACAGTTTACAAAAAGCATAACAACAAGCTGGTCTCTAAGGCATCAACAGGATGCTTTTCATGGACCTTTCTACTGAATAGTGTGGGAACACATGTGAAGGCAGCATGAGAATTCATTGTGTTATGGAGGCTTACTGTGACACAGACATCTGAGCTACTTGAAAGTCCTAGCAAGTCTTTGTCTGAGAAAACAAGTAAATAGCTCTTTTTATTTGGCCTTTATTGGAATAATTGATGTTGCTATAGAGAACACGGTCATAAATTTGATCATTATTCTCTCAGAAAACCAAAATAATCTCTCTACAGAACAGTCTGAAAGCAAGTATGATAACTGAGTAGATAGATTTAACACAATCATAGCGACAGAGAATTTACCTTGTAAATGAAGAACATACAGATCTAAATCTATATCTTTAACAGGAAACACAATGTTACCTTTGCTTAAAGGCAGTTCAAAATATCTAGTGAAAGAAGAATTTTCAGATGTTAAACACTTCAAACATTGACTTTTGACAGTTTGTACTTAGATAGGAGAAAATAATTCCAAAGAACTGAGGTTCCAATTAGATCTCAAACTTCTTTGTCTGAGAACTTGGTGGCCAAAAACCTCTTTCAACTATGGGCAAAGAAACAGAAGGGCTTCAGGGTACATTTTTTCCTACCCAAAATAACTTTCAGCAGATTTACACAAAACTGTCTTGTTATCCATCACTTTGAGCACAGAAGCTAGTGGCTCCATGAGGAGGAGCTGGGTAAGCACCATGACAGAAACTTCTTGCCCTTGTTTGCTCCACTGGGGAAACCACAGGGCTACTTAGACTCTTTTTTAACTCCTGTTAATGATTCTGCTAAAAAAAATTAAAAAGGCTTTAGGCTGCAAGGTAGATTTATACCTAGCACTATCTAGACAAAAACACCTCAGCTGGAGCTTTCAGCTGGTTCTTTAAAATCACTTCTCTCAAGAGAGAAAAATATAACAATCTCCTCACCAATATAACCCAAAATTTCACTTGTCTTTACATCTTCTGTCTAAATGAATCTACCATTTCAGTACATGAATAGAGACTGCCATTTGTCAAAGTTCTGTATTACCACCAAAATGGAATGTCACTGGAGGAATCTAGAAAGCTCCAAACACTGGACAGGTTCAGTAAGCAATATTGATGTTGTGATATGTAATTTCAGTCTCTCTTACATTCTTTACCAAGGATTGTAACCTTCAGCTGCTGACAGCTATGACCCAGATGACTACATCCTAGTGTCTTCAGTGGAAGGAATTGTGTTTGCTTCTTCCTCCTACCTGCTGTGACCGGAGTAGCCAATGGTTCTACATTTAAACAGTATGTGTTAAGGGCATTATGGTTTTTTGGAGCATCATGAGGACAGGATGCTTTGGCAGAAGCTATTCATACAGATCAGTAATGTAATTTCATGGCAGTTTGTATTTGTGGCAATCGTTGTGCTGAACTGCACACATCTAGTCCAACACGACTTCTGCCCCAGATACCTCAGAAGGAAAGGAAAGAGCTTCATCTTCTGGTACTGTGGAAGGGAGAGGGAACAAAAAAATGACCAACACATCCTTTTAATTCTGCCTTGGTCCCAAGAAACCTGGTGTTTAACAAAGCTTGAAATTTCCAACAGGAGGCAGAGAAATGGTACTAAGCTTTTTGAAAACTACACAAAACATCTATGAAACACAGAGCCAATAGGAATTCTCCATATCTTCACCCATTTTCCAAAAGTCTCTGAGTTTTCTGAAATGCCACACAGGTTCACACCGTGTTTCAATGAATGTTCCTCTGCACCAAACCATTCCTCTCCAAAGAGAAAGAAGCTGGCAGTCACCCCCTCAGCTAGCCAGTGACACAAAGCAGGATTTTTAAGGGTCTGCAGACACCATTTTTACAAGATCAGACAAGAAGGAATAAATTCTTCCTGGATGAGCCAATGGGAATTGTGTCAGCACTTTATGAGGAATCAAATTCCCTTCGTTTACTACAAATCACATTATGTCCTAAGGATTCCTGTATGAAATAGTCAGTCATGCCCCAGGCAAGATCTCCATTAACTCTTGCCTGAGGTAGACTCTGAGTCAGATTTTCAGAGCTGGCCTCCTGGGTCCTTAGTGACACACAGGCAGAAAGAAAAGCTTCTCCCAGCCACAATGTCACATGCTGATGAAGGGCTGACAACCTTAATTTCAACTGGAACATGACTTGGGACCATGATTTCTGTCCTTCAGAACCAAAATGCGTAAGCAAGTATTGGGGGGAGTTTTTTAATGGGTGTCTTTCTATGAAGAGAAGCAAAATCTGTTAGGAAAGTATTCTTGGTAAAGACTCTGAAACATCTTTAACCTTATAGGGTATAAAATCAAGTTTGTAGCTCTAGTCTGGCTTGCTTCCAAAACTGGAAAATCTGTAAACTTTAAATTCCTTTTTACTATAAAGTCAAAACAGGCTTTCCCAAGAAAGAGTTTGCACATACCCTGGTAGACATAGAGTACTAAAAATTAAGACTCTAAATTATTAATGATAACCTTCCCCAAGACCAGAGTGCTTTGTAAAACTAACAAAAATAAGAAAAATATCCAAGTAACTACAATTCTCCTTCACATCTGGGATCTTGATTTAGAAACAAGGACCTGCAACCTTAACAGATGATTCAAAACCCAGGGAAAAAACCCTGAACAACAGTTGTATTTCCTGAGGAACCTCCCCAAAGCTAAGACATTTATAACCTCTGCACACTAATGAAACAAGCAACACAGATCTCATCTGTTTTTCAAGATGTTAAGAAGAAAAATTAAAATCCCAATTGCATTTAGCTTTCTCTAGGCTATCCAATGAGCATGTTATGTACCTTCTCTCTTCACACTTAACCCTTGAAAGGGAACACTATGCATATTTATGGGTCTTAAAGCATCTTCAGACAGGATAATCTAGTTACCTTATCACCTCAATTAATAGTTGATTTCTGAATCTCTGCTGCAAAACATCAACATGCCAACAGTCCATATCACCAGAAACAGATTTTTTCCCTTTTTCTGCCACTACTTGATGCTGAAATAGACATTTTCCCCCAAACCAGAAAGAGTTATTCTAGTAGGAGCAACACTGTCCTTACTTCTAATAACTTGATGTGCACTTTGATACTACGTTGAAGAGCATTTAGTATGCATTAATTATGTCCATCCCTGCTTAAAACCATTTAATAAGTCACCAAGATGTAGGTGAATGACAGCAATGCAGAATCCTCTCCCCCATACACCTTTCTCTACAGACATAAACCAAGGAACTTCGCATCAACTGTTCCAGCTCAAAATCAATGAATGGCAGAGACCAAAATCAGCCAAAGAGGACATTTAAGAAGCAGCATTAGGTGCATTGCTTTCTAGTAGAGTCCAAAGTAAAATACTAATAAAAGGGACATTTATTTATTTATTTATTTCATTGCCAGGCTCAAAAGTACCTTAAAGGGAAAGATGTCCTCTGCTATAGACATAGAAAGTTGTGTTCATTCAGTAGGGCAGAGAAAAACTTGGAAAACAGGGTCTCTTGACTCTAGCACCCTATCCACTGGACTGTTCCCCAGTACTAAGGGCTATAAGTACAATAAACCATAGGGGCAAAATTAAAGCATATGGTAATCATCAATTAACCTGAATCCCTGAAGACTGTCAAGGGGCATACAACAATTTCCTTGAAGTAAGGAGCTTTACATCATGTTCTGATATATATACCCTTTAAAAGCAAGACTGAAGAGGAAGGGAGGATGAAGGCTCTAGGGAAAAATGGGCACCTGCTTTTTCACACATCTACTATTGGTCAAAAAGTTTGGGACTGTGTGCATGAAGCATACGTAAAGACTGTCCAAGGGCTGAGAAAAAGGGTTACCTGGCACAGAAAGACTTCTGATATTAGCAACTGTGAGCTTATTTTAAAATTTGACTAGGAAAAAACCCTCAACCAAACCTGAATTACAATGTGATGGAAGGAATAAGTAATTTAAGAGCAATTATTTCTCAACGGCTTCCATCCTAGAAGGGAAAGCATGGATACCTGCCTTTGCTGTAGTCCTGTGGCATAAAGACAAACATTATACTCAAACTCAGACTCAGTATTTTCTGTAAGTTATAATTACTACCACTGCTTTAATTACGGCATTTTTCAGATGACCTATACAAAAACCACAGAAAAAAGTCATTAAAGCTAATGAAAAATTCAATACCAAAGACTTTACTGGATTGGCTTCTAAATTCAGCTTTTAGAGTCTTGGAATAAAACATTTGGACAGTTTACATTGTTAAATAATTGAATGTCATATAAATGCCCTCTTTTAGTCATCATTCATTTAATTATCTCTACTGCTGAAATAATGCAATAAACCCACGCTGATCACTACAACTTAGCACATAGAAGCACAGATCTAAGAACACAAAACCAGTTATAGTATTTTTTCCTACAGGAAGATCAATTTCAACTTCACTGTCTATCTTCTAATATACATGATTATTAGTTCCTACTGTTGGGTTCATCATTCTACCTGACTATAAGGCAAATATATACTACATGTAAGAAAGAGGTTAAGAACTGCTGAATTTAGTTAGAGACTGAAAAAGAGAAGAAGCTGTTAAAAACCAGACCAAACTTCTCTTTCTTTTCTCTGTTTCTCTACAAAGAGATTCTTGTCCCTTCTCCAGTAATTCTGGGAGCCCGTCTCCACTTGCCAACCTTTTGTCTCTGGAGTGTAGTTGGGATTTCTTGCTTAACACACCACAGTAGCAAGGTGATCACAGTCAGCCCAGATGTGGGACTTGAAGGTGGAAATACTTCTATAAATTTATTTTTTTTTAAGCATATGTTTCATAAAAGTCAATACTGGAGTTTGAAACAGTGGTTTCTGGGATATTCTTAGAACAGACAATACAATGTATGGAAAACAGTATTTCATGTACCACTGATTAGTAAAGATTAGTAAAGATGTTTCTAATTGTAATTCATTGCTCACTAATGATTTACACATTAAATATCATTTCAAGTGGTAGTATTAAATCCATATACCAAAATATTTGAAACTACATTCACAGACGCTTGCAAATATGTATATATTTCCATGTATGTGTCACTGCTACAGGTTTCTGTTTGCAAAAGATCCCATATACGAAACAGAAGTACTGTTATTCAAGGCCATAAACTCACTTCCATTCACATCAAAAACCATCAGGTACACCAATGTCTCCCAAGAAAATTCCTCAGGCTTTTAATATCCAAAATGGACATTTCTGCTTCTGATGTGTTGTCCGCTTGTAACAGAAAAAAACTGTGACTTAAAATCCCACCATTTCCTTTTAAATATTTCATATTCCAACTTTATTCATCCTAATCTCTGGATTGTTTCCAGCAACTGACACAAATTAAGCCTGGAGTAACTACAAAGTTTTAAGGAAAACGGGTTCACTGCTAACATGGAATCAATAACCAACTGAGAGTCTGAATTCTCACAATGTTCTACCAATATTGTAGGAACTCCAATGAGGTGTGAATGAAAAAAAATTAAAAGCATCCTACATCCTTCTCTTTGATCACTGCAGACTTATGTGGAAGGAGATCTTAATTTAGAAAGAAAATAAACCAGAATGAATATATCAAGTCTGTATTTACAAAAGGTCTCGGCATAGAAGAGGCACAATTTTTACCGTCAATAAGCGTTGGCTCCCATGGAAAACTCAGCCTATGGCAATAACCTTGCACTGAAAAAAAATGCAAACTGTAGCATGTTTATTTTCAATCTAAGTCATGCAAGGGGATGAATCATGTGCTTGAGAGTGGAGCAAAAAAGCTTGTCACGTTGAAAAATGATTCCCCATGGATGTTGGCTACAATCCATATCAAGACTATTACTCAGTAATGAAAAGGAGAACAGGAATATACGCCTCATCCTCTAACTGAACTTCATCTTCTCGTGATGTAGGCAGTGACTGTTCCTGTCAGTCTGCCTACTACACACAAAGGAATTAGGGCATTAGGTGTATTAGCAAAACATGTAAGTTCAGAAAGCAATCACACCACAGGGGAGACCTGACACCAGATCAGCTGAATATTCTCATCCACAGATCACACGGTCGCTTCTACAGGTTGCACCATCTCTAACTCGTCCACCCACACTAGCCACAACTCGGAGAGAAAACAGATTTTCTCAGAACTTGCAGTGTGACCTGTACAACACGCGCCACCAGACTCCTCCAATTTATCTGTGTTCACAGGGGAATGGCTTTTAGAAAAACATCAGGCGCTGGGCGATGGTAAATCCAACACCCTTCATCTGAGAGCTCTTGTGAGTAGTGAGGTACCTTCACTAAGTCTGCATGTATCTAGCTTCCATCTCCAGCTGCTAGATCTTTCTTTGCCATCATCAGTTTTCCATCACCAGTTTTCTGACCCTTAAAAGGATATGCACAGATTGTAATCAATGTCTCATAATCTTATCTTCTTAAAATTTAACATGTTTTTCTAGTCATCTGCACATTTCTGAATCTCATTCAATTTTTCAGAACTATAGCTATTTTTCTCTGTAACAACAGGATTGGTGTAACCATCATGGTCTAAAGTACAAAGTCTGTTCATATATTGGGAACCTAAATAGTTTTAATGTAACATTTTAAAATCTTTATTATAAAAGTGTTACTTTCCAAAAAAAAAGGAAACAAAAATAACCTACAATTGAAAATGCGCAGAGTATTTATAAAATATATTTGGATTTCCACATTCAGATTTTATCACAATTTCCATATTGCTGTTACATCAGATAACTGGGAAATGACTGAATTTAATGCACTGTACGTGACGTGTTCTGCCTCTGAACAATGAAAGTTTGCTGGTAAATGTTTTCCCAAAGGCTTTTTTGTAAGGAACATGGGCCAGCTCAGAGAAGAGGAGACGTGAAGAACCACAGCAATTTTAGTAATGCTGCCATCGAAACAATTAGACAGAAGAACGAAAATAAAAATTATCTAATTGTAAAATGTAATTATCTTTGAGAGGCGTAAACCAGCATTAACGCTTCTAAGTGCTCAAATAAACATAAATGGGTTTCTCAAGACATTCTCCAAACAGGCAAGTAAATGAGAAAATCAGAATATTAAAATGAAAGAGGAGAGCATCACAAATCAGGCAAACAAAAATGTAAAGGTTTCTTCAGGGAAACATTAACAATATTCAACTCATAAACTACATTAGTACTGTTCTTATTCGTGTGATTAATACCACCTTGGATGTTACTAGTGCTCAACTTTGCTTCTGCATAAAATATATCAAGCTTAATTGATGCATTTTATCTTCCCTGATGTTACTGAAATGAAGTCAGTCACTTGCTGATTCAAGAAGTATGAACTCTTGAAGTTCATCTGCAGCACAGTAGTGCAAGCAGGCATGAAGCACGTCACGAAGGATGGGCATAGACAGCCTGGCAAACTGAGAACACACAGCAGGGTGAACCTCTAGTCCAAAACAACAGGTGTTCCTCAGTATGCAAACATTTAAGGAAGAAATAAAAATTTTCAGTCTACCATAACTAACCTGTAAATTATTCTTATTCTGGGCTGGCAAGGGATAGTTGGAACCAGCTGGAACCTCTGAAGTTTTCATTTTGTAGGTGTAATGTAAACCAAGTAACTCTAGTTATCAGTGTCATGAGTACCTCTAAGTTCAGTGGCACCAGGAAAATGCTTCAGATATTAAACAAGCAAAGCAAAAATATTTCTGTTTTATAGAGCTAGTAATGCAGTTGCTTCCAGATTTGCAGATGAGTGTTTGAGTGAAGTGCAATGAAAGAGGCAATGGAAGCCAATTAGCTGAGCTGGGAATGGAAATGGTTTCGGCCTCAGATCTGCAATCTGCACTGAGATGTGCATCAGTGTTCTTATTTTATCTATGCTTTGAAATGGATGTTCAGTTCTTTCACATGATGAAGAACTGAAAACCCTCCCTGGTTTGGTAGCATTTGAATCTTAAGATATTTATCAACAGCAGCAACAAAACCACCATTGATGGTTTGATCTATAGATGTTTAGGCAGACGTGGATCTTTGTCTTTCTAGAAGTATAAAACTCAAGATCAGTTTTCACCCAAGGTTGCTCCTCCACACTGCAGGACTGGAGTTCTGTGCAGACTGAAGAGATTAATTCTCCAACAGGACCTACCACACCTAATGCAGCCAGTGTAATGACAGTATGGAAGCCTTCCCTGATGTCTGAAAAGTCTGGAAAATTGAAAAGATGATAAACAGTGTAAATAATTCCTGATTTTAGAAAGCAGGCTTAGATATGATCATTCTCTTTCAACTGCTAAAGCCTGAGAGACAAGACAAGAAGAAACTAGTGAAGCAGATCCTGTTTTAATGAAGGCCACAAGATGAGAAGAGTGCCAGGAGGAACTGGCCCCAGCCAAACAACAAAACTGAGGAAAAGGTAAAAGCAATAGGGGGAGGTTGTGACCACCAGCAAAATTAGGGACCAAGAAGACTCATCCCACACACACACACCCTGAAGGAGCACACAGACTGATTTAAACAGCTAGCCAATAATGAATGTAGTATTAATTACTCCTCAATAAGTGCAAATTTGAGTGGGTTTCTGTTAATCATGTAACAGTACAATCAAATAAATGTGGAGGGATCCTGACAATGTCCTGCTGTGAAATTCTCCAAGGTGCCACAGGTCAAGACAGAAGTAGAAAATCCTGTATTTTATGTCATCTTTATTCAGCAACGTATCAGCAATGTCCAATTACAAAAACTCTTGATATAGTTGGGACCTTGTACCCACCTCCCTGTATCAGGTGTCCATGCCCTCTGAGGAGAGTCCCATGCTGGGCACAGCTGGCTCCAGCAGCCCCACCACGGGACACAGCTGAGCCCCTCAGCCAAGCTGGGGGCACCCAGGGAGAGAAACAGGTCCCAGAAAGGAACTATACCTCTTATTTTCTCTCCTCTATCCTGTGGAGGTAGGGGAGCTGAGGAGGTGGGTTGTTGGCTGGGGTCAACCCACCACATCTCTCCTCAGGAAATAACTTGTTGTGTAATTCTCTGAATAGTAAGGAGAAGAGAATTTACTAGATATTAGCTGGCCAGTAGATAAATTTAATTCTGGGTGTATATCCCTTCCACACACATCTAGAGCTTCAGTGTCACAGACTATATACTGAATACACACAGTATTCTTCAGAGACTCATGGCCAGACAGCAATATTCCATATGGTGTTGCTACTGTACCTATAAAAAGGTTTAATAGAAATGTAATGCCTGCCACATTTTGTTGCTCTCAGCCTTTCCTGCAGTCTATCCTCCCATGTCTTTTCCTCTTGTGTTCTACACTGGATGTCTGTGCTCACCTCTAGCAGGCATGTGAGAACATCCATCACCCACACCTTTGATTTGAAATCAAGCTTTTTTTCAAGCTGCTGCTCATTCTGCCCATTGGCTCTCAGAAGAGTTATGCTGCTTTACCCCCTCCTTAAAGCCCTTCCTTGGTGTGATGCCCACAAAGCTTTCACAAGGGTAACGCTGTTGACTTGTTAGAGACCAGTGCCTCACGTGGTGAATGACATCTCCCTTATTCTCTTGAACCCTCCCCAGCTCATTCAGTTATTTTCTTTCATCTTTTACACAGAGGGTTATTTCTGGGCATGGTCTCCTGTTTTATGCCCTTGCTTGCAATGCACCAGTTAGTCTGTAGGATTAGCAAGACTTATAAATTCTACACTAGAAGAAATAATAAATAGTGATTAATTTATAAGATGATAAAAAATAAGCGTTTTTGCCATTTTACATGGATCACATTTTCTAATTTACTTTCCCACATTAGCACTTATTAATCTTTCAGAAAATCAGAGACTATATTTTAGGTTTCTCCTTATTTTTCCTCTCACCTTTGAAGTAAAAACTTACAAGTTTCCTAACACTTTAACCAAAACTGTTTCTGTATACTAGAGATAGACACGAGGAAATAGTCTTGGTTGAAGATACCAATGGGATTTTCATCAGGAACTAGGACCAATTTATGTCTGTGCCTAGTGGCTGGCTTTCCAAGTGCTCACGAGGACTCACAGACAGGGAGAGGAAAAGCAGTGCTATTTTGGGTTGCTGGAAGGAGGCTGTTAGTCACAATGAACACCTTACAGTTGGTACACATTGCAGGGGCTGTGGACCAAATGAACCTTCAATGCAGAGCAATTTTGAACTCAGTAAAACTCAGATACATGCTCAATCCTGAGGAGGGGGGGGGGGAATATATCTTTGGAACTACTGCACAAGTCCTCAATCAACATGTGCAAGAATTCTTCCTACAGCCACAAGAACACAGACAAACCCACAGAAAGGCAACCTCAATATTGTAGCCTGTTTAGAAGCTGCTAACAAACTCACCTCAATGTTCACAAAAGCTATTCAGAACCAGAAATTACATTGAAATCCAAGTAATTCCTTAACTTATGTACCCTTTCTTTCAGATCTTCAGTTTAATTGGAATGCTTTCCTCTCTATTTTCACATATGCTTTACCACTTGATCAGTGCAAAATACAGAGAATAGAGGGGGTTGGGTTTCTTTGTCTATTTTCAAATTGATTTCCTTGATCCATAACTTCATATGATACTTTAGCTAAATGGTCTAGTGGCCAAACATACCATGTGAGATATTCTGACTAGTGAGAAAGGAGAAAGAACTCCAGGCTAGGTGGTCAACTGGAAGCAAGAGAAAGAAGTTATGAGGCCAAGACAGTTTTAGCTATTTGATTTTGTGATAGGAAGGAGGCTGAGGAGTTAAAGCCTATAAATCAGAAGAGGGTTGGTCTATATTGTCCTAAATAGTCAGTCAGAAAGGCCCTGCAGCAATGGGACATGCATCACTTCTCTTGTGAGAAGACCATCACACAGCAAGCTTCATCCAGGAAGGCTTCTCAATAGGAAGCATTTTCCTCCTCCTCTTGCTCCTAATTACCTTCCTTTGCATCACATAAAAATGCACAGCACACGATGCTGAAAAGCAAAGTTGTACCACTGGAAAGAGGGTATTACAGAGGAACCAAAACCAAAATTTTAACTGAATTTCTATAAATTCAGTGTCATACATTACAGCTACCTTCTGCAATATTCTAGAACGAGCCCTACAGAGGCTTCAACTCAGGAAACCTCATTTGTTTTGGAATGTTCTCTCTCTGAGTAGCCTCCAATTTCTGGGATACAGTTTAAAATAAACTATAACCAAGTTACTCATCTTCAAACCTGCAATAACATTGACATCTCTAAAGATCAAACCTCAAGGGGACAAAGAAAAGCAAACAAACATCAGCAGATTAGCAGCCAGTTTCATTTACTTTCACATTTTCAGCAAACAAATTAGTGTTTTAATATTCCCTTGGCAAAACACAATGGTTTATAGAAATCTGTGCTGTCAGATTTCAAGACACACTCAAAGTATTTTCCTCCTCTCAATTTTGTGCATTAAACAACCCATCTGGTTTGGGTCTGATCCAATAAAACTAACCTGCATCCTTCAAATATCCTTTAAACGCAACATGCTGGAGTTTTCATGATAACTTCATGAAATCAATGTGTTCTGCTCTTCCTCCTCACAAGACTGTGAATCAAAGGCTTGTTCACATTTCTGTGTTGAGTAGTCTGTGTGTCCCTTAAATCCTGCCCTCAGATGCATCAGGGAATATTACACACTGCTCCAGGTTTCCCAGAAGCAAATTCCACGGTGAAATTTTATCTGTTGACAATAAACATTCCCCCAAACAGTTTAATTTATGAAGCAGCTATTTAAATAGATTTCATCAGATGAGATTGCCTTTCAGTATCACCAGTCTTACCTCACGTAGAGCTTATATGCAGTGTGTTTCTGTGGCTCCTTTAACACTGAAATATTTCTATACTAGTAGTGCTCTGATATGGAACACACACCAGTGACTGTTAGCAGGATGTAAAGCAACATTTGGATTGGTAGTTAGCACAAACCTTGCTTCACTTCTGAGTAACTATAAAGGTTTTATCATTATGTCATACTACAGCATGCTGTAAGGTTGGAGCTGTTCCAAGGTTGCATTCAATAACTCAGAGCTAGAAAAAAAAAAGGTGCCTTAATACAGGAAATAATTAAGGCAGAATTCAGCTGAGCAAGTGTAGCTTGTTTTCACCAGTTCTGCACCTCCCTATGCTCCCTTCAGGGTCGGGGGGAGACAAGGGCAGTCTTTGGTCCTGACCCAGGCAACCACACAGGCCAAGCAACTCAAACCTTGCAAGTGTTTCTCACTGTCCTGTCAGCATAAGGGCAGCCTGATACAACAGGATTAGATACAGACATCTACAGCAAGGAACATGAATCTTGTCCTTATTGTTTCTGCTGGAATACATCTTCCTTTCACGGAATATTACCTGAGATAATTAAAAACAAAATACCATTTTTCTTGGATGCTTGTAAAAAGAAATGAGAAACCTCTCAAACGAATGGAAAGTTATTTACTTTCTTCTGAACTGCTCAAATCACAAACCCTGCTCCAAATAGAATAAATTTATTGTTTATTAGACTACAGCCTGTAGCAGTGACAGGTCTTTCATGCAGTAACCCTCCTATGGGTCTCTGATGCCAAATGGATTGGTTTTGAGGTGGGTTTTAGGGTTTTGTTGTTGAGTAGAAAAGGACAGTAGCCGGTCATAAGGTAGCATCATCAAACAGCACAATGTGATGTCCACCTGCTATGCAAACTCTAGACAGGTCAGAAAGTAAGAAATTTTATGCATGGCCTTTCTTCTTTCATGGCTTTTAGGTATCCATGCAGATCAGTGGGAAAATATCAGGCAAACACATTTATTGTTCTGCAAAGATTATCAGAGAGTTCAGGTTCTTGCATACCTAGGGAAGGGACTTTGCTTGATGCAAAGAGGCCAACCACCAACCTGTCAGTTTGGCTTAAAATAAATTGAGTGGGCTAACTAGTTTAGATTTATGAATGTTGCCTTTGAGAGTTTGTCCCTGATTGATAGACATTGCAACCAACAGATAACATTATATCTTCTTCTCTGACCTCCTGTACTTCCCTGGGCAGACAGTTTCATTCATTTCTCCTACTGAAACTCCAGGCATTTGTGTTTGGCCACAAATCTCGCCGCCAGAGAGTCTGGAGATTAAGTTTATGGTCTTCCCTTTCCAAGAGGTCACCTGTGAATCTCCCCTGGAAGATGCTAGAGATTCAGCTTCCTAAAGGAGCTCTGATGGCCTCAAACACTAAATTGTATAAACAAATAAAACTCATTGGGCAGGTAAGGGCCATGGCAAGTCTCAAGTACACATGGTTAAACTCTCTTCCCCCCAAAAACACTACAGCCTCATCCAGAGTGTCATTGCAAGCAGTTCCTAGTTACTCCACTCTCTAAGACTGACCAAGTGTATGGTGTGCTACTGACCACCAGCCATGCCCAGTGAAATCTTTAGTAGGTATAGATACTATCTTTGTTACTGTCCTCATTTTCTCTTGAAGGAAATGGGAGGGAAGGATGAAAGAGCTGATTCTTTGGCAGGAGGCAGCTACTCTGCTTCTTTTATTTGCCTCTTATCAGCCAAAAAGATAAAATAACCCATTGTAGCACAGGGGTAATGGGCTCATAATGGACACAGAGACTGGTGCCTTTGATTTTCCTGCTTTCCTCCCTGAAATATCTGCTGGTGAAAACACTTTCCTGAGAGAGCTCAGCAAAAGGACTGTCCTCCCCAAAATAAGTGCCACTGCAGATATCATTCAGAACTGGGAAAACATATTGTGCAGCTAAATTGTTACCCAGGAATAACTATTTATTAGTTTCAAATACAGTCAGGAATTTCCCTCTGAGTAAAAAAAAATTAGAACGGAGGCTCTAAAGACCCAAAGTTGATCTCTAGAAGCAACATAATTTGCTCCACTATGGTCCCTATAAAAGGACTTTTTTAAGGTCCTATAGATCTGTAAAAGGCTACAAATGAAGTTATTTGTTGCAGTTCATTGCACTAATAATAGATAATACAATAAATAATATACTACAGGGAATAAAGGAGAAGAAGGTGGGGAACTGTTTGACAAACTAACATCCCTACTTGGTCCAGAGCAGTGTGAGAAAGGACCATACTGTGGTCACTTCCACAGGGAAATTTCCTGCATGGCAAAAAATGAAGCAGAGTCTGCAGTGGGAATGCCTATTTTGGGACTCTGTGGGAGCAGAAGGAGAGAAACTAGAATCTTTCCCTCTGTATTAATTATTTCTTCTGTTTCTTCCCCCACAGTTCTAATGTTGTTTTTATGCAGCTCTTAGCATTTATTGAATTATTATTTATTTCAGATAACTCTAAAAGGAAAATAAACATCTGAACGCCTTGTACTAATGAAAGTGAAAACCAATATGACAACAAAATTGCTAATATGATAAAAAATTTATATGTAACCAAGGCAGAATATCAATCCTGCTGTTTCTGGCTCACGTTCAATCTTATGAAGAGACAGAATGAAGATTTTGAAAAATATATTCATAAATAACACACTAGCACAATCCAATTAGAACAAAAGTTTCTTCTTCCATGAGGAAACAAAAAAATCACCAGGGGAGTCCCAGTGCTCTCAGACATTTTAAACCACTTGGGAATAAAGTGGAAGATTCTTCCCAATGCACAGGATCTTTTAATGACAGACAAAGCAATGGGAATGAGCCATGTTGGGAGAGGATTTCTGCCCACCACAAACACTGCCCAAAACAAATGCCCTCCTACATGCTCCCATTTGCCAGCTTTTTAAGAGGAGGATGCCAGGGCAAAAGGACTCTAAAGCAAAAGCTCACTCTGACAAGTGTGTAGAGATAAGGTTTATTCCCCCATCTATTTTACAGATAAAAGCATTAATGGACAAAGAGGAGTCAAGACTTAAAAGTCCTTGGGCATATATTTACTGCATTTGCAACCATCAGGTGCCCCAACTTGGTCTCATCATAACTGGCAAATGGTCACAACCAGCTGAGAAGAAAAGCAGAGAAGAAGACAAGAAAAAGCTCTCACCTCCCCAGGTAGAGGTGGTACCAGAACCACTTGCATCATTTAACATGACTTCTGTGGCTTGTGGATGTTCACAGCTATCTACCAGCACAACAGAACAGTGGCAGACAAGAGACAAGCATTGTCCTTCTTTCTCAGAGGCAGCTCAGCAGCGTGTACAGCACTGCTAGGGTAATCATGTTACATGATGCTCTAAAATAAATTCAATTATTAAACAAAATCATAACTCATTTCCATCCAGCAGAAAAAAACCATAGCATAGGGTTATTTTGTTAAAAACCCCAAACCTGCTGGGGTAAATAGTACCAGCCACCAGTGCACCCAGGTGGCCAAGAAGACCAACAGCACCCTGCCCTATATCAAAACCAGTGTGTCCAGCAGGAGCAGGGAAGTGATCGTGCCCCTGGACTCAGCACTGGTGAGGCCACAGCTTGAGCCCTGGGTTCAGTTTTGGCTGCCACAGTATATGAAGGACATTGAGGTGCTGAAGAGAGACCAGAGAAGGGCAACAAAGCTGGGGAAGAGTCTGGGCACCAGGGCTTGTGAGGAGCAGCTGAGGGAACTGCAATTGTTTAGTCCAGAGGAAAGGAGGCTGAGGGGAGACCTTAATGCTTTCTACAACTCCCTGAAAGGAGGTTGGAGTGAGGTGGGGTGGTGGGCTCTTCTCCCAAGCCTGACAGAGTGGTGAGGTGTTGGAACAGGCTGCTCAGGGAGGTGGTGGAGTCACCATCCCTGAAGGCATTCAAAAAACATGTAGATGTGGCACTTGGGACATGGGTTAGTGGTAGTGTTGGGTTGATGGTTGTACTTGCTAATCTTAGAGGTCTTCTCCAACCTTAAAGATTCTATGATTCTACAAAGCTTCTTTCTTTGCTGCAGTACAGGATGAGAGTTCTGGAGCCCACAACACAAGCAGGATGCAGACCTGTTGGAGCAGGTCCTTCATGTTGGAGGGCCACAAAGATGATCAGAGGGCTGGAACAGCTCTCCTACAAGGACAGGCTGAGAGAGCTGGGGTTCCTCAGCCTGAAGAGAAGTCTCCAGGGAGACCTTATTATGGCCTGCAAGTACAGAAAGGGAGCCTACAACAAAGATGGAGAAGGACTTCTAGTGATAGAAGTCTGGTTTCAAGCTAGAAGTAGGTAGATTTAGACTAAATTAGGAAGAAAATCTTCACTATGAGAGTGGTGAGATGATGGAACAGGTTGTCCAGGGAAGCCGTGGATGCGAAGAGAAGTCTCCAGGGAGACCTTATTATGGCCTGCAAGTACAGAAAGGGAGCCTACAACAAAGATGGAGAAGGACTTCTAGTGATAGAAGTCTGGTTTCAAGCTAGAAGTAGGTAGATTTAGACTAAATTAGGAAGAAAATCTTCACTATGAGAGTGGTGAGATGATGGAACAGGTTGTCCAGGGAAGCCGTGGATGCTCCATCACTGAAGTACAGAAAGGGAGCCTACAAAAAAGCTGGAGAAGGACTTCTAGTGATAGAAGTCTGGTTTCAAGCTAGAAGTAGGTAGATTTAGACTAAATTAGGAAGAAAGTCTTCACTATGAGGGTGGTGAGACATTGGAACAGGTTTCCCAGGGAGGCCGTGGATGCTCCATCACTGGATGTGTTCAAGACTATGTTGGGTGATGGAGCTTTGAGCAGCCTGGTCTAGTGGAAGGTGTCCCCGCCCATGGCAGGAGGGTTGGAACGAGATGATCATTAAGGTCTCTTCCAATCCAAACCATTCTGTGGTTCTATGACAGTGTAATTGTAAGTTTTGGTAAACTGTAAACTCCTTTCCAGGCAGTTGTCCAACATCTCTCTCATTTCACTCTTCCACCAGTAGAGTTTATCCAAACGTTGGCATACATAAGTTCCCACCTCCATGTTTCTTCCCTTGCCCACAGGCACGCTCCTTCCCAAGCTAGCAGCAACTACTATGCTGCTAATGTGCAAATTCCACACAGACTTTGCTGCACGGTCTCACAGTGCAGCCCCTAGACCTCACAGTCAGGAGGGCACATCACACACTAGCAATGGGTGAAGTCTTCTCCCTCCCAGATCTCCCCTTGCCCTGTCTGGGAGTGCCACTCCCAAAGTCGTGCTCAGGCATCTTGCCATCCTATCATCTGCTCTGCTGCTTGCTATGCCCTCAGAGGAGCACCCAGATGCTCAGCAGGTCTCAGCACTTCCCTGCTTTGCCACGTATGGAACATCAAGCAGTCTTCCTTCCAGCCCAGCTAATCACTCATCCTTGCTCTGATCATCTCCTGCCTCAATTACTGATGCTCCTTCCTGCCTGATATCCAGTTCTCACAAGCTTCTTTCCTTTCCAGCCTGTCCAAATCCCAGCTGCTAAAATTATCTTCCTAGCCTGATATTCTGGAACCATCTTCCCTCCCTCCCAAGATACATAAGCTTTTACTGTAGGGAGTCCTCTCCTGCCACCCAACACATCCCATCTAGCAGCAGCATGTGCATGTTGGCTCTGCAGAGATCCTTGCCTTGCATACTGGATTTCACTCCTTACTGTGGCTCTTTGCTCCTTCTGTAAGCCACCAAACCACCAATATACGTAGCCTTTTTATCCCCAGTTTGTTCTAAATTCACCCTCAGTCTTCCAAAGAGGAAACTGCAGAGTGTCTCTTATTGAAAGGTTTTCCATTAAAGGATTTTTAATTACAGGAAAAGTTCAATGATTTCCAGACAAAGTGTTATTAGGGTTCACTAAAGTGAAAATACTTAACATGGTGTAATCCTAAAACCAGTGCTTTATAACAGGAACAAAGTTTGGTTTCTAAAAACTCTTCCTATTTTTCTCCTTTGCTGAAATTATTATCTGGATAACTTTTGGCAGTTAGAAGGATAAATATTATGACATTAAGGAACCTTGGTAACATGGCTTGTCATTTTGAAAGCAAGTTCAGATCCTTTAAAATCCATAAGAGAGACACTGTTATGTGTCTCATGTCCATTCAGAGCATCCAAACCGTCTTTTATTTCTGAACTCACCTTTACACTTACCTTGCAAAAATTATAAAAAGGAAAAGAGACAATAAGAGACCAGGAGCCAACAATATCACTGCTTGACCCTGGAGTTTTAAGGGGGAAGATGTCAAAATCTTCCAAAAATACCACTCCCTACCTCTACTCCTCTGGTTATGAAAGAGATGCTCTATGGAAGGGAGCAAATTACAAGTGCTACTTCTCAAAAGAAGTTCCCTGGTAGGACCACAGCTCTGGAATTTGGCAAATAAGATACGGTTGCTCAAGTGGGAAACAGAACACGTGGAAAAGAAGAGACATGAAAGCCTCTGTGAGGAGAGATGACCCCAACAAGCTGAGATTAGAAACTCCAAAACTGACTCAAGGAGACAGGAGGAATTGGAAGTACAGTCTCTAAACTAAACAGATCTTAAAAGCTACAACTAAGAAAAGACCAGTAAAATAAAGATCATTGTTAAAAAATAAGAAAGGTCTGCTATTGAGAACATGGAGGATAAGAAAAGCTTGAAAGAATAATGTACAGTTATAAGGCTTCCAGAGGAGAGAACCTATTAAATATTAAAGCAAGCCCATTATTCCCTTCTGGCTGGTAAGAAATACAGTGAACACTGTAAATACAAGAACACCCACCAGTTTAGGGTGAAGAGGCTGCCAATAAAAACTAAGTCTCATTCTTAGAGGTTCAGCACACTTTTATGGTGCCCCTTAAAAATTATGAACATGTTTTTCAGAACTAAGAGAAATAGTTGAAGAAGAAACACATAAACCCCATAACTAGATACCAGCATGGTTGTGATGAAAAGCACACCTGACTGATAAAGCTTCCAATCCTAAAAACCAAGGACTGAATACTACCTGACAAAAAGCTCATCACCCCTGGAATTAAAGCACAAACAGATCTAAAAGTTTTAAAAGAAAATAAATGAGAGAGACTTTTATAAATAAACGAGTCAATAAATGACTCTTTCACAGAAGATGACAATGTAGAGGAAGCTTAAAAAAAAAAAAGCCAGTCAATTCATTAGAAATAGCACAAAGTATTTGATGACTAGTTCAGAATAAACAGTCAAAGTTTTTGGACATGTTTGATAAAGGATTATGAGGAACAGATGCATCTCCTCTACACAAAAGACAACCAATTGTCCTATGGAGCGACACCAGCTTCAGAAAAAGAGGATGAGATGAGTTCATATCTGAATTTTAGATGCTTTATAAGAGCTTTAAATTTTTCTAGTAGATTTCTTTTATAAAATTTGGCAAAACAAAACTATTTCCTTCTCCCATAACTAAGAATATTATACTTAGTTATACTTAGAAACTGAAATAATGGTGTGTTATATAAACCTGTCGATAAAAATGTTGATACAGAGATGTTTACAAAAATATCAATAGAAAGAATAAAAGCTCTACTAATTGGATTTATGCATGTAGAAAAGGATTTATTGTAGACAAAAAAAAACCCTGTAGGTAATCGTAGGAGATCCTTCAAGCTTTATAAACACACATTAAAAATTACTCCCTGTGATATAGGCACTGAAAAGTACAAGTGGTTTCAAAGACTAATTAGATAAATCCATCAAAGAAAGTTCAGCATGACCTAATAAACACAAAGCTGTGGATACAACCTCGGGCTCAAAAAGTGCCTAGGATGCAGTTTTCCAAAAACAAGAAGGGCACACATCTGGGAAAGTGTTATTTTAGACTTGATATTTTATTCCCTAAAAAAGTCTCATGCTACTGACCACTGTCAGAAAAAGGATACTGGGTAAAGGTAGGACCTCTGGTCTCACGTAAACCAGATCTTGCTATATTATTCTTTCTAGACCCCAAAAAGCTGAAAAAAAAATATTTAAGTGCTGTGATGTAACTTTTGGGCACCTACTTCTGATTTGTATAAAGGCCTTAGACCTACTGGATGGAAACACAGGGGGCTAAGGGTGAGACTTTTTGAGATGTGACATCTCACTGGCTCAGACATAGGGCAATGTTACTGAGAAGTTCAAAAAGGCTTGTTATTTATAGGTAGGCACCAGACAGAACAGAAGTGGCAGGAAGACATCTCAGTTCTGAAAAAATCAGATCACTCTGCCTAGAAAATAAATGAAAACTCACTCTCTTTTCACCATGCCTTCCCATTCCTGCCTAAATATGAGAAGCTGTGATCTCCTATGTCCCTACTAACAGTTTTAAGGGAGGTATGATCTGACTCTTTGTGGGCCAGACTTTCCTGGGGAAGCATACGAAATCTTACTAAGAAAAATGTACAATAACCCAATATGGTTAAAAACTTTTTATTCCTCATGTCTTCCAAGGAAAAATGAAAAATAAATATGGAAGAGATCTCTAGAGACCCCCTTTTAAGGTACTGAAATTCACAGAGCAATAGTTATTTTTATTTGCTGCTAGACTACAAGCTTCTGAACTGTAAAAGGGATAAGCTGCTTCTCTGACCCAAAATTTTCTTTATGCTAGAGCCTAAGAAACCCTCGGAGCTAAAAGCATACCCCAGTGCCACCCATCAGAGTAGCCAACTTCTTGGACTACCCGTTGCAAAGACTGAAATGCAGCCTAGCTCTGTATTGTAAGGCACTTTGAAATAGATCCAAAACGTGCTTGGGGTTTAAATGTGTTTGCTTTACCTAGCACACAAGAAATACCCACAGTAAGACAAGGCATAAAAGCTGCCATTAGTCATCCCACACCAACGTCTGTATCTAACCACGCGACCTTGCAACATCCCCGTAAGGTTCATAATTGTCTACACTGGAAAACATGCAAGTCTTTATTTCTTCACCCAAATGTCATAAATTATATTAAACATAACTGCAGATAAACAAAGGAAACATAAAAAGGAACACTTTTTTTCCTTTTTATTTTCTCTCCCACTGGTTTTTCAGCATCAGATGACAGCTTCCACCAACAGCTGGGCTTTGTAACCTTAAGAGTAAATAATTTCTTTGATGTGGGCAAGTTTTCTGTAAGAGGTAATCACTTTGGTTAGACCAACTACCATCAATAGCTAACACAGGCACCTAAAACTTTTCCTCAGGCACTGAAGTACAACAGAAGAATAGCAATAATGATCCTATGAGCCACAATATTGGCCTGGTATTGAAAGACACTGAAAAGGAAGCTTCTACCAAGGTTCCAGAAAGAGCTGAATCTTGTTTAAGAATGCTTTCACCATCTGGAACTTGCAGCACAGCTGTGTCTAACAAAGGGATTTCCATTTTGGTTTTATTTGTGCAGCAAACAATCTTTAATATTTTCAAATCTACCACATGCCAGCAGGCAATAGCTAACCCAAGAAATATGTTGTACTCACTGCTTAATGTTACAGGACATTTTTATGTGAGATGAAAATACATCTGGGTGCATGGGGTGATTGATACACTCCACTCAAAAGATTTTTTCTGGGCTCTTCCAATCTGACCTCATGGCCATGTGCTGAAAAGCAATCTAAATTTACCCTAGACCAGTACCTCTGCTGTGACAGTCAAGATCTGAAAGTTTATTGCACTGCCTGTGGCAAAGCACAGCTCTCTGCAAATGCACCCAAGCAGTAATCTTGTCCACATAAAAAAACCCACATCCCCTCAACAGAAAGATTTCAACAAGCACCACTTGCACAGCACAGATATGTACGATTTTAAGGGTTACCTCTAGGCATTAGATGAGTCAGCTAACAGAGGCAATTTTTTTTTCTGGAGGAACTTAATTATGTTCTATGGCCTCTATACCAGACATCACAGCCAATCTTCATGGCCACGTGCTTTAGACTCTGGGTGCTGGTAAACACTGAGCATAGCAAATGTATCTGCACTTACATATAAAAATGTGCCTGCGAAGCTACCAGGGATAGAAACAAACTGATGGTCGTTCAAGACAATGAACATATGGCTAATTTGTAAATAAATTCATTATTGGAAAGAGAAAAAGGGGGAGGGAATTTCTAAGTTTTCTACACTTTCTAGTCATTACAGTTTATTTGGAGTGACACAAAATGCTCAGCCTCTACACCTGGATATTTCTATAGCAGTTTGAGGAGTCACCAGCAGAGATTTCCTAATTGAAACAAGAATTTCTCAACCTGTAGAATAAAAGAGCCCATCTCAGATCTGCATCTTGCCTTCTCCCAGTCTAGTAGCTCCACTAGTAATTCCACATTGGCAGACAAACGTTTACTGTCTACAGATGAAGCAAAGTCTAAATGGACTCCCCAATCTGGGTTTTCCTAGGAATTCATATGTGAAGTGGTAGGACACACAAATGAGAAAACTGGGATAAAGGGAGTGATGAGACATCATCAAACAAGCTGTGACCTTCAAGGCATGACACTGACACAAATGTCTCTCCTGAAAACTGAATTCTGTCACTTATAAGCATAAAATAGTACTTCTGGCACTCAGCAGCATTTTACCTTTAAAATAATTTGAGTGCAGCACACAGCAGAAAAATGGACACAGCAACCACCCAAGATGTCACTGAAGTGAGGGCAGCTTTGGGAAGCTGAGCTTGGTTGTCAGTTTTGATGGTAAGGAGTTGAATCCTGGCCAAAACAGTCTTCTCTCTCAGGACAAGTTTCTAGAGTTTCTTTGTATGACAGGTACAGCAATGTCTTGTTTTCAAACCAAACCCATAGGATGCTATGAGACTTGCACCACTTTCAGCTTTTTCTGAGCTAATTCAAAGGACCCAACAGAACAGGCTGCAGAGATTAAACAATTACAGTAGTCATTTTACAACAGTTGAGAGATCTGGCAACTGATTAAAAATCTAAGGTAAATACTGATAACTGACACAAGAAATAAAAGGAGACATCTTTCAAAAATTGGAATTTCAGAACATATCCAAAGTAAAATCCTTTTTCTCCTATTTGTATGTCAAAGACCTGGAGGTGACCCTTCCGAACAACATGCTGTACTTCCAAAGAAATAACATTTTGTATTTTTAGACAAGGCTAAAACGTATCTTAAGATTGAAAGTCTACAAAGCTGAAAGGAAACATATGGCTGTTTGAAACCGTTATTAGCCTAATTCAACTTTATCATTAGCTCAGCTCAGAGGTTAACACATTTCATATTCCAGATTACCCAGTCATATCTGCTACAGTCATGCTGAACAAATTCCATATAAATCACAAAGCCTGACAAGATTTAATAGAAAAGCTGCTAAATTGACCTATAAATATAATATATTGCAATGCATCAGCTGGTGTTGCCACTTTCTTGGAAACACTGGAAGAAAATAGGATAGTTGTCTAACATCTTCTTTCAAGTCTTTTACATGACCATGAGATAAATATTCAAAACTTAAACCAGGGAACCAATCCCACTTTCAATGTTTTACATCTGAGTTATACTTAAATAACATGTTGAAATATAGAGCAAGCCCCCAACACCTTCCCCTGGTCTAATCATCTCTGGTCTGTCTGAAGCAACTGTTCACCTCCTTGGCAAGTGCACTCATGGTTATTTTAAAATCTCTTTTCTCAAATCCAGCAGTTCTGCAAACCCAATTTGCTTTGAATCTCATTCCCTCTTTGCTGGGGGAGGCAGAATTTAATATTTATGATCTCTGCTCCTGAAAGGGAGTATCTGCAATTTTTCTGATGCATGTTACTGGGTTAATCATCTTTTCTTTCTCAAAATATAAGTATCTTTTGTTCCTACAAGGTAATGAAAGAGAGTTACTCATCTTCATAATTAATCTTGAATTTTAATTAAACCTATTAACCGAACATGTCAAATGTTTGTCACTTTCGAAGTAGCATAAAAATTACACTTAATAATAAATGTTACTTAGTCACATATTGCCCTGGGTTATATTGCAGCCACAGTATCTATAACAAGATCCTCATGCTATTTTATGTGATATTAATATGATTTATTGTGTTATAACAAATGTATTTTATTCACTCTTCTGTGCTAGCAGCAGCACAAGGATAAGATCCATTGTAGAACATGCTGGTGTGCTCTGTACAGTACACCATGAAATAAATGAGCTTGCAAAGATGTATTCACACTTTTCCTTACCTTCCTTAGCTTTGTGTAATAAACTCTTAATGCACTATTTATGCATCTCCTATTCTGCAGCCAGACTGAACAAATGAACACCTCCCATGAATAAACACAAGGAAGTGTTTGGAAGCTCAGGCAGCAGGGATCAGGAGCAGGGTAGGGATATCCTTCCCCGTGTTATTCAGTATCTAACAAAGGTGCACGATATGAAGGACACTAGAGATGAGAAACACCCTGCGCTGAAAAATATTCCTACCAGAACAGCCTTATGGCTTTCCAAGCTAAGAATCCATAGCACCACACTGAATGCATCAATTCTGCTTCCCCCTAGAAGCTGGTGCTTCGTGAGCCACCCAGGATCTAAAGGTCACCCTGTGTTATCACCAATAGCAAAGATGTCACAAACCCAATTCTACACCAGTTACATCACACAGCTCTACGGTTTTTAATGCCTTTAAGTGATAGGCAGACAAGACACCAAAAGTATCTACCAAATATCACCACTTTGAGGGTAAGAAAGCCACTCCTCATAGCAGTACCAGAAGAAAATTGCCCAAGAGTCAGAGAACTGTTCCAAGGCTGAAGAAAATGCTAGATGTTAGGAGCCATGTCCTCACATCCCAAACACAGGTGAACTTCTATGGCTAACAAGAATGTATCATGTTTATGAATTATTCTCTTAAATAGCTCCTCTATTCTGCTACACCATTTTTTTCTCAGGAACATGGCAAGAACACCACCAGTGTTTACAACAGGAGATGTCATGATGGATGCAATACAGGCAACTGCTTTGAAGGGAACAAAAGAGTATGTTTTTTCAACAAGCCTTTGAAAAAAAAAAAAAAACCAAACCACAGTCCTTTCAGCAAGGCTATAAAGACCTCCTGATGGTGATGCACAGGCATTAGCTGGCTGCCTTTGGTGGACTGCCTTTCAGAGTCTCAAGCAGTAACAAGCAGGAAAAAACACTCTGCCACATAAATCAGATGTAACTACGTGAAAAACAGCCACGAGCAAGCTCTGAAGAGTGGAATAAAGGTCCTTTCTAGGTAACTAAGTGAAATCAGGTATTTGCTGCTTCTCATTATGTCTGACAAGGTATCTGCAGCTAACTTGAACAGCAGTCAGCTCTCCACACCAGTATCTAAGCGTGGCAGTGTCACTTCAGTCTTCATTGCCATCAGTGTGGGGCAGGAGAACAATGCACGTTAACATTGTGGTATTTAGCCATTAGCAGTTAGTGCTTTCACTTGTGTTTTGATGATGTTTTTTGCACAAATGTAAACATGGAAGCTTTTTAATCAATAGGGTGGAAAAATGGAGTATTCCTCTCAGGTCCAAGTTAAAAAATAAACCACTTAGTGGGCTTTAGATAACTTAGTATAAAACATTCTCGTTTACTCTGTTAAAAAGTGACATGAAAAGCAAACAGTTGGTTTTTTTTTTAACCTGGAAATCCAGGTAAGGAAAAATTAGATGAACCAGCTCTTTTACACCTCCTTTATTTTTATCAGTCAGCATCATCCTGGCATTGTGAAAGGTTAGAATCTAAAAACACTAAACAGAGACAGCACCATAATTCACAGGCTTAATGCACATATTCTTGTTCCATTATGCAGATATTGATTTACTCTATATTATAATAAATATTATGGAAGCTTCTTGACACTGCTCAGCTTGCAAGCTGGTAATCAAAGACAAACATGTGTAATGACCAAATCTATAATGAAGCATTTTTTACAATCTGGTAAGTGCCAGAGCAAATCATGAGGATGCCCAAGTCATGGAGATGAGGAGAATCATGCAACAGATGGATGTTCATATGGAAAAAAAAATAAAATCCAACTAGACCCCCTCCTCCACCAATTAACAAAGTGCTAAACCCGAGGAGCCCATATGCAACTTTAATTTGCAGGCTTTGGAATTTCAGTGACACACATGATTTGCAGAATTAGTCATATGCATAACTAGCCCTTGGAAAGCCACTGAAACAGTAGACTTGGAAAAAAAAAAAAATGCAAGCATTGCCTTATATCTAAATGAGAATACAACAAAAGAAAAGAGAACAAAAGGGGTGGCAAGTGTTTAACCCTAAAACCAGATGAAGATGCCTCTGGATAGAAATAACAAGCTTTAGACAAAGAGAATTAACCTTAGGCTGGCAAAAGTGAGGTTTCCTCTGTAATTTCAAGCGCACTGTGAAGTCCCTGACCCAGGCAGGCTCCAGGTAGCAGAAATGACCAAGGACAGACGTGCACAGGATGCAGCAAGACACGGTGAAGCAGCTCCAGGAGGAGACACTGCTGGAGACCAAGGGAACAGGAAGAAACCAGACATCTTCTGCCAGATGCTTTGGGTAGACTTTCCTGCTATCTCCAAGTGACAGTCACACATCCTTAGCTGAGTGCAGAGGCACATTACACATCTATTTGCATGGATCTCAAAATTATAAACTCAGACTTATGTCCTTACATCAATACTTTGCCTTCTCTTTCCCAAACATTTCCAAAACTTCCCTGAGGAGGTCGTTTGAGCTAGTTAAGAGACTCCTCAAATCACTTTTAGTTGGTGGTCTTCTGTGATCACTCCAGCATATGCATAATTTATCAGTATTGATACGCACTGACTAGACACAAAACATCTTTTCAGTATCCTAACAACATACAAAAGGCTCTTCTGCATAATCATTTCTGCAGAAAAGTTTCTGTTGACTATTAATAAATGTCAACATACAATCTGGTCGCTTCTGTAGCAAAAGCAACCAGGAAAGTCTTTGGGATGCTCCATCCAAGCTATCAAGTCAACCCTGTTAGGCATACGAGCTGGACTAGGCACAGAAGGAGCTGAGCAGAGCCCCTTCCACACCACCCATGCTAAAATCTGGCAAGTGACAACCTCAGGGCACAAATTCATGCAGAGCAAACTCAAGCATTCTCCAAAGACTTAAAAATGTGTTACATTCTTGTTACAGCTATCAGACCATCAACAAGCCTAATGTATTCATTGTTGCAGCTTCATGCAGTTGATAGGTTTAACTGGTCATTCAGTAAGACAGAATCAGAACTGTTGTAATCGTGTCTTAATCATTTAAAAAATAAACAGGAACACTGACCACAGAAAAAAAACCACATTACAAGTACCATTTATTCTTAAAGTAACTGCAAAGTAGTGAACACAAAACCCCTCAGCTCTTGCAGGAAGAATTATTTTTCTAAGAAGAGGACAATAGTTTAAACAGGTTAATAGTTCAGAGCTGTTTCCCAGGACTTGCTCTGTGTCCAAACACAGACTGACTTGAAATCTGTGGTGGTATAGATGACTGGAGTCTATTGCTCAAGACACAAATTAAGAACAGTGTGGAACTCCAAGAGACAGACGTTTCCCCACATGTCCAGGCAAGCCAAGGCGCAGGGAAGCACATTTGTTTCTGGTGGACCAACATGAGACATGGAAAAAAAAATGTTACAGATCAGCCAGCCTTATAAATATACATACCTGTATCACTCCAATTCTTTTCCCCCTCCTCTTTAAATATTCATTTAGAATAAGCAACCAAACACCTTTTAGGCTAAAAGAAGTTTGTTTCATTTTTTCTCCTACAGAATATATTGAACAAGGCTGCTAGAATGATGATTCACTTCCAGAGAAGCAGATGGATGTTTTTGGTCTGATTATCTGATGTTGTACCACATACCAATGCTGATTAACTATTACTACTTAGCATATGAAAAGACAAAGTCCAGAAACACAGCCCATTCATTACTTTGCTAGTTCACATGTACATTAAATAAATATTTTTAAAATGCTGCATCCTACCAGTGATGGATATGAAAGGGTAATCATCAATTTACAGGCCTAATTATGCTTACTCTTCTGTCGATGAGATCAGGCACAGAATTAAGGAAACATTTTCCCCTCATGCACAAAACCATACAGAAGAATGCAACATCCAAAGGAAGCTGCCCTGAACTGATGTACCTTGCATAAGGATAGATAATATACACACACACATGCACACAAACATAGGAGAAGAGAAAATGGCCTCAAGTTGTGCTAGAGGAGGTTTAGGTTGGATATTAGGAAAAATTTCTTCACTGAACAGGTTATCAAGCACTGGAACAGGCTGCTCAGGGAAGTGGTTGAATCACTTCCATGCAGTGTGGAAGTGCATTAGGCTGGTTGATATGAAACAGTATAAATGTGGTGTGTGTACTTGTACACTCGTGGGCATCTCCTCTGGTAATAAAGGCACAGATAAGAGAGAAGTGTGACTTCAATGTAACACAGAAATAAAAATAAAAGAAAGCCTTTAGGTGAGAATATAATCAGGGGAGTTATATTCCTCAAGAAAGCCTTAACTCTGAAGGATTGAAATGTATAACATGCACTCATTTATTTGAGCAGTAGAAAGCAGAAGAAAAATTGGTGGAGAAATCGATACACACTTCTCCTGTAGCTGTACAACAACGGACTGCCTCACTTTCAGTTCAGCCCACTCCACTCTGAGAAGCCTACACACATTCTGAGCTTCATTTGGTACAGGGGACAGAAACAGCCACGTAGTGTTCTGATCTTTTAAAGGGGACAAAGGAGAAGCCACGTTCAGGAAATGTTCTCTGTGTAAACAGAGCACTGTGATTTGGTATCACAGACTTGCCTCCAAAGGTTGATTTTGGAGATTTTTTATAGCATCTCCCTTATTATCCAGCTAACACTATAAACCTGTGCCTTGTGTTTCAGGAGCCTGAAACTAGACAGCTTCAACAGATCTCTTTGAAACTAAAGGACCAGCCCTGAATGGCCAAGTGTCCCCCAGTCCTGTCGTACTTGCACATCAGTGATATTTTTGATATTTAATTTCCTGCACACAGAGCTGATGTGGGGAGGATAAGCACCTTCTGAAGATGACTCAGCACTGACTTTCCAGGGAAAGGTGCTCTGAAATTCTAGTGATGACAGATATATAAAGTGTAGGCATAGAGGTATTCACATCATATATAAGGAAATAAAGTGAAGCACATAGGACAAAATTAAATGAATAGATTAGACAGACAGCAGAGACTATTTTTAAAGTTCCAATAATAACCACCTATGAGAAACCAAAACAATAGTGCTTCAGGAGATGAAAACTAACATCAGCTGCCCAGCATGCTCCTGAGCTTTAGGGACACTGACAACATGGACTGAAACTTTAAAAGCCATTTCAGTCATACTTTCACATACTTGAAATCCTTCCTTTCTTGATAGATTATAAACTATCCGTTGGCAATGTCTTTCTGCTGCTGTAAATTCCCTACCAGACATTAGCACTTGCTTTATATGTTCTAAATGATAGTCCTGAGAAAGTTGCAGGACTACACCTGCCTTATTTGGGCTGGGTTTGCAATGCACAGAGATGTGGCAGTTTGATCAGTAAGACACCATATCGAAATTAAGATGTAATCACTAAGCACACAGCAGTGACTTCTTCAAATGGAACAGCATTATGGATGTTACCCCACTGTGAGTATGATTTAACACATGTATTTTACTACTTGTAAAGCCTGCAAAGTCTAAAGAACAGGCAAAATAAATGGAGGGGGGAAAAAAAATCTTTCTACCCTAACTGCCAAATTCTGAACTTCTGTTTCTGTTCCTTGGAGACAAGCAGTAGTATTTCTGGTTTTGCAGAAGCAGCTTCAGAAACGTGTGAAATACAAGACATGACTGGACAACATCCATGCAGCTCCATGCTATATTTCAGCCTGCTCCCTTTTCCAGGCAGAAGAGCAGGGCTCCTGCAGAGCTGAAGGGCAGCTGATCAATGCCAGGCACAGTGCAAACCTCCCCGGTCCCGTGACACGAGCTGCACAAATCCTTAGCAAAACTGCAGCCCAAGCACCGAGTGGCGAGTGCTTCATCAAGTTCTCTCCTCCTCGTCCAGATGGATTAATTTTTAAAGATAACTTGCTTTTCTTTTCCAGCAGGAAAAGAGTGGGGACAGACTTCCAAAAATAGGCTAGCCTGTCACAACTGCTAACTGTCACGCGGTGCTGAGATTGGAGCCGATCTCTTGGGGAGGTGGCTGAGAACAGAGGGGAGTAGGGAAGTAAAGAGAAAGAGTAATTTCTCTTTCCATAGCCCAGCCAGAAATAAAATGAATAGGCAACCTGCAGTCAATCACAAATAATACGTAAGCCAAAAATCAGTCATTCTGAGTAAAAACACATAAACGTATCAGTTTACCAGCAGTTATTAGCACAAGTGCTATTTTCTACAGCATCAAAAATGATGCCCAAATGTACTCTCTGTCCCAGGTCTTATCAGGACAAATATAAGATTATTGCCTGTTTAAACAAATTGACCCAGCAAATTAAACCACTCTCCCTAAATTCCATTTTCAAATGCTGTCCTAAAAAGGCTCCTATCCCTGTGGTGTCTGCAGTAGACACGCTGAAGTCAGAAGATGATGAGAAAAAATCATGTTCAGCCTTTTGTGAGATGAGGTACCATTCATATTACATAAATTGAAAGCTTATTTAGGAAACAAACAAACAAACCTTCATTTAAATCCAAGCAAAATTTGCTCAGCACTAAATATTTAAAGTTACAAGAGAAGGTAGGAAAAAAAAAACCTACAACTGCATCATTATTAAATGGACAAGAGTCTAATCTCATTCAACAGCAATCTTAGCTCTGTGCATCTAATGCATTCATTTTATTAAGAGGTCTGAAGTGGAATATTTGAAAACAGAAATCTTATTAAGAAAGTCTTCATCATCCTTGCTGGCGTTTTTCCTTGCCGCTGCATGAAGGAAATGCACTTTGTCTCTATAATCTTTGCCAATAATGGACTAATTTTTTTTCATTGCTTGCCTTAGTCACATGTTATTGTGGAACATTAAATATTCACTTTGTTAAGCTGTAGCACCAGGTGTTTGCTGAAGCATCTGTGTAAGATGCTAATAACATAATTATAGCATCAGGACCAAAAAAAAAAAGACAACATAAACTGGATATTATCACTAATTCATGAATTTAATTTCCCTTTTTAGGTATAAAATGCAGCCTACTGGTCTGGAGGCAACAATAGGTTTTTGTTGCGGAGTCAGAAGACACTGATTTACTAAGACTGAGAGACTGACCAACAGAAGCTATTTCATTTTTGGGGGATGGTGACCACATCCAGAGGTGCCACTTATGACATCTGTGATTTTAGGTGCTGGGTACCAAAAGTACCAGCGTAGGCTCTGCCTAAGAACCATCCCCTTCCCTTCTTCAGTGTGCTTACCTCTTTTTTAAGCTTCTGCACAGCACTACCATGAAATATAACAAACATGGTAGCTAACCCAACAAAGCTGAAGAGGAACTTTTTGCAAGGGCAAAAAAAAAGGTAGGACAAGGGGTAATGGCTTTAAGCTGAAAGAGGGTAGATTTAGATTATATGTAAGTCCTTCACTGTGAAGGTGGTGAGGCACTGGAACAGGCTGTCAGGAAAGGTTGTCCATGCCCCATCCCTGGAAGCAGTCAAGGCCAGGTTGGATGGGGCTTTGAGCTACCTGATCTAGTGCAATATGTCCCTGCCAATGGCAAGGTGGTTAGAACTGGATGATCTTTAAAGTCCTTTCCAACCCAAACCATTCTATGGTTAAAATGAATCTGATTTTACAGGGAACAGTGATGAGTAAGTCTGTGCTAATGGACACCAGCATTATAGTCATCACAGATAACTCAGGCCTCTAACAAAGGTGTATCACAGCATTTTTCACTGCCCCAAACCCTGAATTATCAAAATAAATGCCTACTTAAAGAAACAATAACCAAGGAAAATGTTTATGCCAGAAACAAAGGTAATTCCAGTAAACCTCTCCTGAACTGAGAATCTGAAAACTACTGCATGAGGAATACAACACACCTTCCAAACAAGCCCTCTTCCTGGAGCCCTTTTACAATCACACAGCACTCATGAAAGCTTTTCTGAGAGCTTTCGTAGGGCTCATCCATATCATAACTGATACAGAGATTACTGTTGGGGAGAGTTCACTAGTAACTCACATGACAACTTGCTGCAAGCCAAAAGTCTACAACAACAACAAAAAAAAATAAGAGCGATCATAAAACAGCTCAGATATGAACAAAAGTTTCCTCTGGGCACAGCAGAAGTTCATCTGAGAAAAGAAGATGCGTGGAGTCCTAAGGCAATTATTTTGTTATCTAAAAGTGGCTTTGAAAGTCAGACATTTTGCCTCAAAACTCAAGCAGAAGCAGCATTTAGATGGATGCATGCAGGTATGTTGTAAAGATTTCTGGACACTAACTCCTTTCTAATACAACTAGCTTGGGGAAAACCAACACATTTTGAGTGTATCACCAGCTCTTTGATGGTCTCCTAATGAAAGATTAGACCTAACTTCAAAGAATCTTCTGGTTTTATGTTACAGGCACACAAAATACTGGTGGGGTAATAAAAAAGAGGGGAAAAAAAGCCAAATGTCTCTAATAGATAAGTGTAAAAGACCATACCTTTAAAGCAACTGATTCTCCACAAAATGGGGCATTTGGAACCAATTACTACAATTTCTTCTCTGATTTAAATCTACTTAAAAGTACTTCTATCAGGCAGATGGCAAAGAAAAAATACTGAATGTACAGCACGGCCACTTTCTAAATTATCTCTTGAATACCCTGGCAGCCTCAAAAACTGGCACGTTCCGTGACTTCAGCTCAGGGACTGATCCTCACCAAGAATGTTCATCTTACATAGTCATCCTAACGAAAGAGCCAGCACCAACAAACTTCTTTGCCCTGGTGGGGAATAATCTCTCAATCCCATATTTCTGGGTGGAAGGGCAGGATGGGAAAGAAATCTGGGATATTGAAGCTGGGGACACAAAAAAAATCCTCTTCTAGTTATTTTCTTAGGTCATATCTAAAGGCTTGCCAAATTGCTTGGATACCAACAGGCATTTACTGAAGCAAAATACTGATTCATTATCCTCACTGAAATGTTCTGCTGGTTAATACTATTTGCCAATTATCTGCTCCCACCTTTCCATTACTGAGATAGCAATGCATGTATCACAAAGGGTTTTGAGTGTGTGACAAAAGAATTTTGGCTACTGAAAAACAGTGCTGCACGATTTACAAAACCAGAAGGTTATTTCAAGACAAAATTGCCATGAAACACCATCATTTAAATAATGAATGGCTACGCTTGCTTGCTTGATTTCTTTCTCCTAAAATAATTTTTCTTACTTTCTGTCAGTTGGCAACAAATACATCTTAACATTTGCATTTCAAGCAAGCAGAGAAATGCAGACAGTTGCTCCAAAAGGACTGGAAAATGTAAACTCTGATATGTACAAACCCACAAAGCCATCCAAAGTTAGGCAGACAAGGAACACATCAGTGGTTTGTCAGAAGTTCTGAAGGAACCCCAACTTTGCTTAGAGGATTTGGAAGTTGTTCTTCTGTCCCATTTGAAAAGGCCACTCAGCCTCATCCCACACTGCAACATTCAAACATCTAAATGGAGCACTTTGTTCTGCTCAACAGTCATGAAATGTCTTTTGCATAATTTATGACCAAAATGGCCCAAACAGGGGCTAAGGATGTTGTTGTTGGGGTTTTTTTTTTGAGGGGTGTGTATATTTATCACCAGCAGTCACTGTGGAAATCAAGTGCTCAAGCCAAAAGTGGCCATGCAGGCATCATCAAGTCCAACTCATTCTTACTCAGTGTAATCATGAAAACTAAGACCTGGCTCAATTGCTACCAGAGTTTATGTTTGCAAAGACTTAACATCTACCTGAGCTTTAAGCAAAAAGGAGATGTGGCAAGAAAATCTATTCCTATTGCTTATATCTTTATAGGGAGTGGGTACAATTTCAGCAACATGTATCAGACCTGTTAGTAAGAATACAAAACAAAAGTGTATGTTCAGGAAGAAGAAAAAAAATATATATATAATTTAAAAAACCAAGTTTTATACAAATATTGAGATTTTATTTTATAAAAATATGAGATGCTTATTAAACCAACTGGTCAAGCATTTTGTGTTATAATTTAACCTGAATTTGTTGCCTCATAGAGTCCAAAACATCTGATTTAGGAACAACCTCAGTTTCTTTGTGTGTCATGAGCATTTCTCAGGGAAGTCCCAGGCTGCAAGGCTGTGGCTGTGGCACGTTCTGCTCCCTTCCCAAATGGAAAGGAGCACAGAGCACATCCCCCCAGTTGTTAGATCTACCCTAAAGGCAGCTCCAGCATCCCTTTCCTGCCATGCCTTGCCAAGCTAACAATAAAAGAAAACACAGTCAACAGACAATGTTGCTCAGGAATACACTTAGAGTGTTATAACCTAAGGTAAAAGATGATGTTAAACATTGTTGCTCCTCTGATTTGCTACCACAGCATCAGAGATGACCATATATAATTCACAGTGTATGTTGGCACTTGAATAATGGTATGTGATAAATAATAAATGTAAGGCACAGCATAAGAAATCAGACTGAGGAAGGGGACATGTGAATTATATGACTTCAAATACACACACACGTGTGTGTAACCATGTAGATACAGAGAAGCCATACAGATTTCCACACACATCCCCACTGCTGACTCCCAGCTTGGATGCTGCCATGTTTGCATAGGATGCTTTTAAAAACTGTCATTTTATCTGTCTCCAAGACAGTATCCTTCTGAAAAGAGAGAAAGTAGTCAAAGAGTTGTTTTTTTTTTTTTTCTTTTCCTGAGCATTCATCAGTCCCTCAGTGAATTATTTTCACTGCATTCAAACAGGCAAAATAAATCCACCTCAGGCTAACTCCTAAGATCCTCCCACCCACAAATAAATCCTAACTGTTGCCCACTTCCAAGCAGAAAAGAATACTAAAAAGCAAAACCACAGACGTTCAGGTTATGCTGAAATGAACACAGAAGAAACTTTCAAAACTATTCTAATGCAAAGGGAACATCAGAACCATAGAAGAAAGTCACAAGATGCAAAGACACCAGCTGAAAAATATTTCACTGAGAGGTTCTACAAAAGGATAGCAAAAACAAAAGCCAGACAGTAGAACAGAGATTTCTTCTCTGTATTATTGAAATTGGTACAATAGTTCTATTACAGATGAATATATATGAAGATTGGTGAACTTGTCCAGGCAGAGGGTGGATGAGTTGACCTCCAGAGATCCTCCTCATTCTAACAAATTATTCCATGGAAAGAAAGCAAGTGCATTACAGGATGAAGAGAGGGTGATAGATCCCTGCAGAGAAAACAGCTTCCTGGGTACCTGAATAATTGATAGCAGTATGATGCAATGGTCACACCAGGAAAAACTCTGCTATGCTCAAAGAAGTTTTAATCATTTTATATATTAAGCACATTTTTCTGTATTAAGACAACCTTTCAGAACTAAAAAAGCTTTCAGAGTATCATATCAAATGGATGATTTTAACAGGATTTCAAACAATGCCAAGCAGAGACTCGACTCACATAGCTGCGGGGGAAAAAAGTGAATTTAGAGGCAGCTATTTATTTCTACCTTATTTTCCACTTTATTCCAGAATATAACAATCACTCTATGGGATTATAAAAGCAAAAATGCAACAGTAACACCTATTTTTTGGTCTCTAATAAGTGTCAGAAAAAGTGAAGAAATTAAACCACAAATCTGTTTGCAGCCTCATACGATTGTTCGTTGCATTTATGTCCATAAAGATGTGCTGATTCATTCTGAATGGCTTTTGGGTACATTTTTTCTCAAAACCTAAAATAAATACCAAGACAAGCTGGCAAGACTCAAAACAATCTTCCCTGAGCTGTGATCCTACACGAAGACACAAAGATAATGTTTGCAAACAGCAGTTATTAAAGGAAATAAGCAGAAAGCTGTCCTGTCGTTAAACCTCCAAGGACCAAAGCCATGATCCTAGACAGCTTCAGTACCCAGAAGATGACAAAGCTCACATAACTATCAGCCAACACCTCAAACTTTCCTCAAACTACGCAGGACATACACCAAACCTAGGTAATAAACCCTGCCTTAGGGTAGAAAATGTGGTGTGTTTTTGTGTATGTGCATATTGATTCATCCACATAACAAAAATTCCAGGCAGCAAATCCTACCAGTTTCTGCCACGTGCTCTACCAACAGTTCCCCTTCACAACATCCATTTCTTCATGATTTTTACTTTTCTACTCCCATGAAACAAACTCATGGATCATTAACGTACAGATCATAAACCAGTTTTTATCTGGCTGATGAGAAATACTGGTAGGAGTTCAGCCTGAAACGAAACCACAGAACCATAGAATCATTTTGGTGGGAAAAGAACTTCAAGATCGTGAAGCCCAATCATTAACCTAACACTGCCAAGTCCACCACTAAACCATGTCCCTCAGCACCTCACCTACACATCTTTTAAATAGCACCAGGGATGGGGACTCCACCACTTCCCTGGGCAACCTGTTCCAATACTTGACAACCCCTATGAGGAAGAAATAGTTCCCAACACCCAACCTAAACCTCCCCTGGCACAACTTGAGGCTGTTTCCTCTTGTCCTACCACTTGCTACAACAGACGAACAGTCACCTTGCTACAACCTCCTTTCAGAGAGCTGTAGAGTGTGACAAGGTCTCCTCTGAGCCTCCTTTTCTCCAGGCTGGACAGCCCCAGTGCCCTCAGCTACTCAGCTAAGACTTGCTCTCTAGACCCTTGATCAGCTTTGTTGCCCTTCTCTGGACACACTCCAGAACCTCGGTGTCTTTTCTGTAGTCAGGGGCAGAGAACTGAACCCAGTATTCGAGGCATGGCCTCACCAGTGCTGCATACAGGGGGACAATCTCTGCCTTTGTCCCACTGGCCACACTAGTGCTCATACAAGCCAGCATGCTGGTGGCCTTTTTGGCGACATGGGCACACTGCTGGCTTATATTCAGCCTACTGTCAGCCAAGACCCCCAGGTCCTCTTCCACCAGGCAGCTTTCCAGCCACCCTTCCCAAAGCCTGTAGAGTTGTATGAGATTTTTGTGACCCAAATTCAAGACCTGGCACTTGGCCTTGCTGAACCTCAGACCGCTGGCCTCAGCCCATCAATCCAGCCTGCCAAGACCTGGCACTTGCCCTTGCTGAACCTCAGACCACTGGCCTCAGCCCATCAATCCAGCCTGTTCAGATCCCTCTACAGAGCCTTCTTACAGTCAAGCAGATCAACACACCCACCCAACTTGCTGTTATCTGCAAACTTACTGAGGATGCTTTTGATCCCCTCATCTAGACTACTGATAAAGACATTAAACAGAACTGGCCACAGTACTGAGCTCTGGGGAACACCACTTGTGACTGGCCACCACCCAGATTTGGCTCCATGCACCACCACTCTCTGGGACCAGCCATGCAGACTTTTTTATTTTATCCATCCCTGAGCATCTGGATAAAAATTTACATCCATTACATCCATCTGGTTTACAGCCATCCAAACCATGAGCAGCTAGTTTCTCCAGGAGAATGCTGTGGGGAAAACACTTTATTAGAGGTAAACAACATCCACAGCTTTTCCCTCATCCACTAAGCAGGTCACCTTGTCACAGAAGGAGATCAGGTCAGTCAAGCAGTCCCTGCCTCTCATAAGCCCATGCTGACTGGGCCCGTGATGTGTCATGTGATGGCACTCAAGATGACCTGCCCCAAAGCCTTTCCCAACACTGAGGTCAGACTGGCAGTCCAGCAGTTCCCTGGAGCCTTCCTCCAGCCTTTCAAATGGTGTCACATTTGCTAACCTCCAGTCAGCTGGAACCTCCCTGGTTACCCAGGACTGCTGATAAATTATGGCAAGTGGCGTGGTGAGAACTTCCACCAGCTCCCTCAATATCCCTGGGTAGATCCCACCTGACATCTTGCGTGTTTCTAAGTAGTGTAGTAGGTCACAGATCATTTCTTCTTGGATTATGGGGGCTCCATGCTGCTCCTCATTCCCACCTTCCTGCTCAGGGGGTTGGCTACTCAAGAGGACAACTGGTCTTACTATTAAGGAGTGAGGCAAAGAAGGGATTCAGTACCTCAGCCTCTTCCTCATCCTTGGTCACTGTATTTCCCTCACATCCAGATTCTCCTTACTCCTCCTTTTGCTGTTAATGTGTTTATAGAAATTCCCACCATATCTGCCTTGCTGCCCTTCCCCCTGTTCTTACCCATAGACACTCAACCCTATCATCACCATCATTATGCTCAAGACAAAGCACTCCAAGCCTTCCTTTTTTTGAGATGTTCTGCACACAGATGCCACTTGTTTTACTATTCACAAGGGTACTACTAAGGTTGGCTATTTGGTAAAGCAAACATGATACATTCAACCAACCTCAATTAGTAGTTTACCAAGTTCTTTAGCAGAAATTTGCTCCTTGGATTATCCTCTCATATACATGGCATACCTGAGGATAAGGATGTCTTCAAATTTAGCAACAGAAAGAACCATCTGTCATGCCCTGCACTCCTCTGAAGGAGGAGTCATCATCTGACTCATGTCATCTTCTTTCCTCCAGGCTCATAAAACCTCTGGTCTCACTGGCTTCAGAAGGACAATTTACTCATAGACATTAAACATGCCCTTCAGTACCTTGCAAGAATACAGACAACGATCAGGGCCTTGCAGCACTGTAGCTCTTCCTGAGGCAGTTTTTTTCTAATTTTGTTACCTAGAGAGTCAATCAGGGAATGCAATGATTTTCCTCTCAGGATCTGAACTTATTTTTAAAACATGATTAATGGGACCATAATGTAGTACCAGCTCTTACACTTGACAGAAAATAAAAATTCAACCAAACAAGCTCTACTTTAAAAAATGCAGAGGGCTAACTAGAGCAAAAACAAAGCAATTATGTTCTACAATGTCATCTCAGGTCTGCTCTGAGAAAGCGTTAGCAAACAAAGAGATCTTTAGTAAAAATTAAGGTGGCACTACATGTCTGATTTATTCAAAATCTCATAGGAAAGGAATCAGGAACTAAAAAGAAAGACTTTTGCATTCATCCCTGCTTTAGTGCTTCCTGAAATGTTAGCAACCATGGCTACCAGACGTCAGTAGGTTCTCATTTTCATCACCAAGAAATACCAAAATGTAATATACTCCCATCAAACTTGTTCTTAGTTGTTTTTTGTTTTTTTTTAAGAAGCTTCATGTACTTTGGTACCAGCTGTAACAACAGAAAGGAGCTCCCTCCCGTCCTACCCATTTTACCTAAGAACTAACAAAATCACCACTTCTTAACCTGCAGGGCAGATTAAAATGAGCAGTTACAGTGGTAAAAATCGGGCAGCATCAGTCTTAAACAAACAAACGTAACCCCAGTGAGGTTTCAACAGGGGTTGTAAATGCTGGGGGGTGAACTTTGATCACCTTCAAGCACGTGTTGTTTTTCCCATCTCAGGCCAGAGCAGTGTTAGTGGGTAACAGGCTGTCTGCTCTCCTCCCTTCTCCCAGAGTGTCTGGAGCAGCTTAATTATCAAGTCACAAATAAACATATTCAGCTTGGTGCATACATTCATTACAGATAATGAGCTCTAGACAGAAGCTATTGAACTATAACTGATACTCTACGAGCTGGTACAGAGCAAGCAAAGATTAAATGATACGGACTAAGGAGAAGAAAAGAAGTATTTTTTCTTCCTTTGAAAAGCAGGCAGAGCAAGATTTTCTGGGGAAAATCTGACAAAGAAGTAATTGTCAATACCGGTTATTTTCCCTAGTCACAACCATTTTTCATAATACTCCAGTGAAAGTTCAAGTGGTACTCAAATTTTTCACTCTTAGTGTTGTTGTTTCAATGAGATGTTTACAAATAAAAGCTTACAGTGTTTGCTAAAAATCGAACTTTATAGTACCACAAGGCTGCACTGTAATATGCTACACACTTGCAAATAAAAGCTAAGATGAAGGCTGCAGGCACAAGATTGGAACTTCAGCAATATTTAAAGTCTGTAGTGATAAACTAAAGAATCTTCAACTATTAGAAAGTCAGGAAATTCAGACTTAGAGTTCACCTTAAAGGAAATGAAAACATCAAAGCACAGACAGAGAGAAATCAAGTCAGTGGAAAACTCTGACATCTGTCCAATGTGTCAGGCACGGCCAGGAGCTGCACAGATTAATCTCCTCCAGCTTCAAGACAATTTACAAATAGCACATTAGTGCTTTGAGCACATTATGGCCAGGAATGGCTCTGAAAACGGTTTGCTCTCTAAGGTTTATGATACATGGGAGTGGTTTTCATATTACTGTTTTCCCTTATAAACCAAGTTTTCATTTGCAATGACATAAGGATTTGAGAGTTCCTCATGCAAACCTTATCAGAAATAGTTTCTTTATCTCTTGAAAAACGACTGTTGCAATGTTCTATCTGAAAGGTTTGTCGTAATCCTTCATCCTGGATTTAGCTTATTCAGATTCTAAATATAAAATAATCTGGAAATGTTAACAATTGCTTCTTCTCTGTGTCTGTCCAGTGGCTGCAAGTTCACCGTAATTTTTCATTTTGGTCAAGTCAGTTCAGACTGCATTCTCCTGATAGCACAAAATTAAAATCTCAAGTGCTACCTCCTACTTCCAGCACAGCAAAACTCGGAGCACAGACAAGCAGAATGATTACAAATCATAGAAGGCTTCTGCAAGAAGTATTTCACTTTGTTACCTGTTGCTAGAGGGAAATTGATTTCCCTAACCACAACCTGTGGCTAGCTTTCAAAAGACCACATCTATGACCTACAAGCTTCCCAACCAGCCCCTGGTGAAGTGGGGAGTGGGCAGGATTCAGCTTCCAGAGTCTACTTCTTCCAAGTCACAAAGATGCTGACAGCTTGCTGCAACTACAAGTGACAAGTTTTCCTCCCTTTCAGCGTGAAGTGCAAGTAAATGTGATCCACCAACAGCCAAGGAAAGTTCACCTCACACAAAATAACATTTTTCAATAATCCTGGCACACGTTACTCTGAAAAAATCCAGCTGCTGTCTCCTAAGTATAACCCAGCTGTCAGACAGCCACAGATGCTTTGGAAATGCTGCTCCTTGAAAATAACTGCTGCAGTAACCAATGCTCAGCACAGTCCAGGTCCAGCTCTGCTGCATCTCCCCTTGGAGCCTCCACACTCTGCTCTCAGGGGTCAAGGCCAGGTGACTTTCTTCCCCATCCTTACTGGTACAGCTGATGACTGGAGTTCCATGTCACAGCACCAAGCCTGTCAGAGTTTGAGAAGCATCTGGCCAACGCTCTCAGTTATGAGGTTTAGTTTTAGGTACTCAGGTGAGGAGCAGGGAGTTTGATTTGATGGTCCTTATGGATCCCTTCCAACTTGAGATATTCCACGGTTCTGTGATTCTATATAAGCCTTATTCTGTTAGGGCAGACACTAAAACTGGTAACCAAATGCTGTCATCCGGGTCTTATTATTGGGATGGACAATTTTTTTTCTTGGAAGATGCAGTCTGGATAGCTACACATAGTGAGAAAAACTGGGCAAGAGAGCAAAATCAGGTCAATGGGAAGTAAAATATTGTGTGGAAAAAAAAGTTGAATTTGCTTCATGTTAATGCATGGCAGTACCAAATGTGTCAGACTTTCTAATGAGGTGAGAGCCAAGGATCTTTTCCAAGGATGATTTTTTTTTTTCCCCCAGGTTCTTGTAGCATAGGAGCTGACTTGTTTTTTCAAATGATCTGATTCTCTCAGCCTTATCAATTCCTTGCTAGTGCTCCAATCTTGCCAGTACAGACATTTCATGTTTATTACTTCATACCCCCTGTATGGCTTTCCAAGAGCTGAAATGCTCAAGTTCAAGTGACACAGCTGACCTCATACAGGCTGTCATTAAGCTCAGCAGTCCGTGGTTAGCAGCTGGAGAACAGTCAATCCAATAACTCTTTGAACAGGTCAGAGATTGGTATTTGGAAAGACAGAAATCAAGGTATAGGAACTTCTGAGGAGACTTTTAACATCCTGCTAGACACGTGACATCTGACCTGATCTACTATTGGCGACAGACTCTCTGAATGGGAGATGGGATGAGTTGACCACCATGGCTCTACCAAAATGTCTGCAACTCTATGGAAGTTTAAATTACATCAACATACAAACAGTTTCACAGATATCCAAAATGAATATAAACCCCCCCAAAATCCACAGGAAATACTTCTTCCAGCCTTACACAAAAGGCTGCTCTAAACACACTCATGCAATATGGAAGGTCAGGAGGACAATGCAATGGATAAAACTGCAGAGGAGATTAACTCGACAGGTCCTTTGGCTCTATTGTTATTGTTCCCCCAAAATCTGTTTTTTCCTATGTCCATGCCTAAATCTTATCTGACAATTGGATTTAAATTCCTCCTTTTGGTCAGGCACTTTTAAACTTGTGTTACAGATCGAGATAATTGTGGTGTCTCCATCTCTCTACAGTATACTTTTGAAAATTACTTTCTACTTATGACCATCCTGTTTAGCACACTCCAAAAGAAAGAAAGAAAAAAACAAACCACAAGCTGGCTACTCTCAATAATGTGCAAGCACACAAAACAAAAATCAATATCTAATAGTGTCACGGTTCCAATATAATTGATATATTCTTTTAATAAAACTATTATTATGACATAATTCTAAGAATATTTGTTCCTTTAACAATCTATGTTCTCAACAAGGTTGCACAGCTTTTTCCTTCCTCAACTCGTTCATGCAGCCTAAACAAGACAGAAAAGCAATATGTCTGCTCAATGAAATTACAGCATGAATTCCATTAATTCTCCCAAAAGGGAGACACAGATGAGCACATGAAAGCTCTGAAGTATTAATGCATGTCCTGGGGCAGGCAGAGATGGGCTGAAATTGCAAAGATGATTGTTAAAATCATTTTTCTTGAGCTATAATCTAGTACTCACCAATGAACCAAGTCACAAGAATGCTGAAAACTCTTCCCCTAGTCCCACCAATTATCTCCACTTCATTCTATTTATAAACTGTGTTTATTTGTGCATTGCTTTTGATGTATGGAAGAGGAAAAAGTGGAAACTGAAGAAGTCAGAGATGGTAGGAAATATGGCTAACCAAGGAGGCATTTATTCCACTATGAATAATATTCAGTGGTGAACAGGGACAATGAGCACCAAAGTACCATATTTCTGTCACGTCTGTATTTCCAGCTCCTGGACACTGTCACATTTTCAGGATACAGTTTTAGAAAGAATTTGTAGTCATTATTGTAAAGCATGGAAGAAAAAAAAAATATCACATTCAGTGTATTTTAGACTTAATTCCTAGCAATAAGATTACCATTCAACTAAACCTACCAGATTAAGTCTGCTGCTGCTGGAACAAGACACCGTCTGATGCAAACACTCTGAGGATGAAGCAAATTTATAAATGAGCTTCAAAACCTCTGAAGCTCTATGGAACCAAAAGCAAAACAGAAATACAAAAGCTGAGGGACAGCACACAAACTGAAGGGAGGTGCAAGCCAATTAAGTTTGGTATAGGACTTGCACGGAGTACATTCTTGCCAACAGAGGTTTGAGAAAGGGAAAGAATGCTTTTATTCTCAATTTAGGCAAAACACTCCTGATGAGGAAACTGTGTGAATTTAAATGTGAGCCAAATGGCACTATGATATATACTAGAGGTCACGTAAGAGGAATAAAGGAAGCAATTAGCTGAAAAAATGAGACAGGATGACAGCAAAGCAGAGGATGTAGAGCTTGATTTGAGTGCTGAGAATGGCACAGATCTTTAAAAGAGAAGCTAAAGCTCTTGATATCTGATCAGGCAGTGAATTAGAATTCATGTGTCAAGTGTTTGATATGCTCAAATACATGAAGAGAGGTAGTTCATCTTAATGATTTCAGTTCATGTGATACCAGAAAGCTACAAAGAGCATCAAGGTGGTTAATAGCATTTACAAGAGGCTGAAGGACCCTACCATGAATCTCTCCTGAATTATCTAGTATCTTTTGCATCCTATATCCAGTGCCTTGGCAATACACTAAATCCATCTCACTGCAATGAGACAACGTGGAGTAAAAACATCTGAGATGTATTTCTTTATCTGAATAAACGTATCTGAGAAGAGTCAGGATCTTTGGTACCTCTTTGTAGTGTAGTCCCAGCCCTTCAGAATGAGCAATGAAAGCTCTTTAACAGCCCCTGGGTTAATAAATAAATGAAAAATGAAGACACGAGGCAGTCCCATTGCTTGATGTAGTTCTAGAAGGTAACTGCAGCTGGATCCACAAAAGAGAAATATACGTTACAATATTCCCTCACCTCATCTCATTTCAGTCTGAGAGGTCACACACGTGAACTGTGAAGTGCAAAAGACACCTGGGCAGATGAGTTGCTGCCCCATGGAGTTCACAGACCCAGGCAGTCTTCTGAGGAGACATCAAGCTCAGCTGGGAGGAAATGTGGAGGTGACAGGTGCGTTTTTACATCTTGCCTCTCACGAAGAGCCCCTCTCTTTATGGCTTCTGCTAATTGTAAGACATTCTCTGCATATTTCTCAAGTAGTTCGACCACAAAAATAGCCACTCAGATAATCAGCAATGAGATCTCTCCACTGGTACACATGTATTATTCATTACTATGTCATCTCAACAGCTTGCTTAACATGCTAGGGGCTTCTCCAACTTCCCACAAAAAGGCTGACAGAGAAGTTTTTTCCCATTTTTAAGCACACTCAAATTAAGTTTAGTCCCTATGCTAATGCCTTCCCGCTTCCTCTTCCCCCAGCCCCTCAGCATAACAAATCACAGAACAAAATCCACCAGATCCAAGTCTGGCAAAACGATTTCTCAATTCACCACCAGATCATAGTTTCAGCCTGTTGTTAGGAATGGATAAACCTGACTGTGTTTGCACTTTTCCCTTTCTATGTGAATGAAAGACGAAGCAACCAGAAGAAAATGTTGACCTGCCCTCTGCAGAGGAATGAAAAGTCTCACATCCAACAGCCAAGCCCCTCATTTTGCTTCAGAGGCAGAAATTTTAAATGGACAAAATCTGTATATGTGCATCTAGAACATCAGTGTCACAACAGTGGAAGAGGAAGGAGAGAGAAACATTTGGGGCAACCAGTTGGGCACAGGCACCTTTGTCACAGACATGTCTTTGGGTGAAAATACATCAGTATGAGCAGCACTAGGTCTCACTCACCCAGGAGTCACCAGATGCCTTTTCTTTGCTTAACCTTGGAGCTCTCCAGTGTAGCTCCCATCACATTAATGAGAGCTGCCAACCCCAGAACAGTTTACTTCTACTTCCTGCCCATTACTGCAATTGTTTCTTCTTAAGGTGAACTTACCCTATCAGCTACACTAAACCAGCCAACCAGAATATCTTCCCTGAAGCTCTGTAGTAACTGATTTCTGTTATTGGAAGTGAAACCAGGCTGGGAAAGCAAGACTCTTTTTGAGAATGAGAGACAGCCATTTTTTTCCTCCTTTCCTTATTTTCACCATGTCTTTGTCCTCCCCAGCTAGGAGCCTGTGAGCACTTGCCTTCAGCCCGATTTCCTTTCAATTCAAATCTGCCATGTTATTTTCCCAGGGATAATATGGTTTCTCCTTAGCCACTAAGGAGGAAGGATTCTGGGTTGCCCAAGAAATAATCTTTTCTTTCCCATCCCGTTTCATAACTGTCCAGTAGCTCAAATGAAGGCCACAAGAGTATTTCCAAATAACTTTGCACATGCTGACAATTGGTCATATGCCAGTGTGGCTGAGCTGTACACGAGTGTGAGAGGAATGACCCTGCACCTCCAGACTCCATTTAATGTTCTGCCACGCTAGTCAATGAGCAAATCACTCACAATCACATACTAAAATTATATTTAAAAAAACCCACATGCATTTGATTCAACAGTGGTTGAACAGCTGAACAGCAAGATACCACTTGTGTGCAGCCCAGGAGGAGAAGCATGAAGTATTTTCCCAAAAGCATTCGGCTGGATTCTACAGGCAGATGGCTTTACAGGTTTTTGTCTTATCTATTTATTCTTCAATTCAAAATAGCTATTTGTGATTAGCCATCAATAACGTAGGATGCCTTTGAAATAACAGTGATTCTTTTCATTCCACTGTGAAAAATGACAAGAACAATTCTTTACGTTTGAATGCTAAACTGAGTTAAGGAAAAATTCTACTAACCTAAAGCATATTGCACTGCATGTAACTAAATCACTGACTCCAGCAATGAAGCCTTTCAATGACAGCTCAAAGTCACATGGCCAATCAGGCAAGAAAAACAAAATAAAAATCAGAGCCTGGATTTACGGTCCTTCAATTAGCAGCTGAACGACTTTTTAAACAGGTATTAAGAAAATACTTGGATTTGCTGTTAAAACTAATTCTAGCTTAAGAATATCTCCTGTTGATTATATTCATGTCCTTCAGTATCAGACACACGGGTTGGAATATCTTTTTACCACATATGACAGCACAGGTCAAAGAAACATGTTGCGAAGATCACATCAGCAGCAAAAATAACCCAGTCTATAACACACCTTGAGAACTGCCAAAAATGTATGATTTTAATGAAGAAACGCAACCTCCTGAAGCATAACTTTTGGTGTCGTACACCACTGCCCCATATGTCCAACCAAATGCCATTTTTAAACCCAGAGGATATATTTAGCACAACATACATCATCCTGCTGTCGTCATCTCACCGAACAAAGCAAAACACAGGATCATGCTCAATGATGCATCCTCAGCTGTGTCAGGAGCACAGCAGCGACAGGACTGCAATGCCAATGAAGCTCAAAAGGCAGTCAAATAGGGCAAAGAAAGAGGCAGGAGATGGCAAGGCAGATATCAATGGATTTGAATTATGAAGTCAAGAATAAAGAATGGAAACATAAAATATGCTGGCATATGAACCGTATCTGTTCCTGACTAATCTCTGCTCCCCTGCCATTCACATAAGGCACCATCTGATCTTTCAAGTTTCTGCATGCATGATGAGCTCTTGGCTGCAGCCTGGGCTGGTGCAGCCAAATCTTTGCAATTCCACCTGGGCAGGACAGAATGCAAGTTATCACTTCCGACTGGCACAATTTCCCATGCCCAGAGTGACCCTGCATGACAACTACATGCCTCATTACACCAGCCAAGAAATTACTGTGCATCACCAGCCCAGTGCAGCTTATTGACATCTCAGAAGAAGCCAGAATTCAGTTACCAAAATTCAAAACAACTGATGAAGTTTTTGAAGTGTGAGTTATTTTTTTTTGGTGTTTTTTTGTTTGTTTGTTTGTTTGTTGTTTGGTTTGGCTTGGGTTTTTGTTGGTTGGTTGGTTGGTTTTGGTCTTGTTTGTTTGTTTTTTTAAGGCCAGCATTCAGCAAAAAATAAAATGTAACTGCTTTGGCTAAGAACTGCAGATATCTGTTGTTATTCTACACACAACGTCCATCACAACAAATGATTTGTTCATCTTGCCTTCCTGCTAATAGATGATCTTTCTGATGCTGTGCTCTTTGAAGGATGGTCAGTCATCTCATACTGGTTTATAAAGGATGAAGCTCCCTTTCCCCAGGGAACTTGAGTGCACAATTCCTTCTAGCACAAAGGAGCATCAGGAAGCAAAGCCAACTATTTCAGCCTTTACCATTCCAGGGCTGGTACAACTGGTGGATGAGCACTCTAGCATGGTGCACGGGGTGGTTTCCTGAACTGGGGGAACCTGAGGGCAGTGGAGAGACCTGGCAGGAGAGCACAACTTGTGGCATAAGCTGGTTGAGGAGACCTGGGTAGGGCTAGGAGCAATGTCAGCCAAACGCCCACACCTATGAAAGAAAGTCCCTGGGGAGCACTAGTGACCAGGAGCATCACAAAGAGGGTGGGCAAACAGTGTGTGGTGCGTCACCAACAGCATGGTGCAGCAGCTTGTGTTGAAGGGTGTGCAGGAAGGGCATTGAACTTCTGCCAGCTCGACCAGGGAGCAACGACATCTGCCTGGCAGAACGCCCAAGTGACAAGCAACAGGACAAGAGGAATGGCCTCAAGTTGTGCTGGGGGTTGGATATTAGGAAAAAGTTCTTCACCAGAAGGGCTGTCAAGCCTTGGAACAGGCTGCTGAAGGAAGGGGTTGAGTCACCATCGCTGGAGGTATTTAAAAGCACTGAGGGACATGGTTTAGTGGTGCACTTGGCAGTGCTGGGTTAACAGTTGGACTTGATGATCTTCAAGATCTTTTCTAACCAAAACAGTTCTGTGATACTATCATTCTATATGGGTTTTACTCAGTTTTTAAATGGGGCATAGGAGGTACTGAAAGACCCACTTCAGAGAGATATTTCACCATCAGATACTGCTAATCAAGCTTAATGGGACATTTTTGTCCAGCACTTACCCACAATGGTAATTAGTCTTTATGTTGAACACAAGCACAGGAAGCCTCATTCCCCAGGAATCAGTCTAAAAATACAAGTAAATGCAGCAAAGAGCAACTGAATTCATAGTACAGATGTGCAAAAATTGAATTTTGCTCTCAGCTGAGATAACTGCATAAACACTTGACTTTAAATGAAATCCCTTCTCCCATAAATCACTTTAGTCCAAAAATATATGTTCCTTTCGAAGTATATTTGGAGAGGAAATGGTTATTTTTTTTACATACCTTGAATGTCCCAATTAAGACATTTCTACTAAATAAGCAAAGTATTTTCTGTATTGATTTTGGGGATTATCATTATCATTGGCTTGATGCATCCAGTTCTTCAAATCTAATGTTGAGGTTAGATTAAAAAAAAAAAAATCCATACTAAGACTTTTTTGAATTTTTACTGTAATAACCACAAGCAAATGGTTCTCTCAGTTCTCTCCATAAGAGGCATTTTATTTCCCTTGTGCATTTCCAGAATACATATGTTCTGGCCTTTGTCTCCTTCTAAAGCTAATTAAAGCTTTGGTTTCATTTACAAATAAAAAAAAAAAAAAAGAGGCTGTTTTCATAGAATGATCTGTTTTAAACCTACCACATCCCCAGCATAGCAAGGGGTACATCTTGCATGGATTCTCATTTTTGGAGGCTATCTCTGCCCAAAGGACAACCCATGCCAAACCACCTGCCCGCCTCTCTGGGCAGATCTGTTCTCATCACCAAGAAAGTGATGGTCCATAACAGCTTTTTTAGTAATTTTTCACTAATTACTTCTTCCAAAAGCTTTGCTTACATTTTGCTATTTTGACTATACCAGGTAGTGAGGGTTACTGTACACAGATTGTGCTGTGTCTATCTGGGAGATGGGCTTTTAGTTAGGGAGGTTTTAACCTATCCTAGTTCTTGAGGCAATTCAAGGAACTTAGTAATATCAAGGGACAACAACGTTTTTGCAGCAAAATATCCCCCCTGTTGGCTTTCCAGGCTGGTGGTTTCTCTTTGCAAACGTTAGTTCTGCATTTGATTTTTATGAAGATTTGGTAATCAGTCCAACTCTACCATAGTTTGCTCAAAGTTCATTAATTTGGAAACTTTTGACACGCATGGGGAAATCATCACTAAGGGCCAGGTTACCCACTTCCATTCCATTTTGCTCCATGCTGCTGTACTTGAAAAAACCCTCAACAACTTCTTAGTATTGCTTGTTTTGCAGTCTTTGCTGGGCAGCAGAGCTACTGCAGTCTCCAGAGCTCCCATGCTTGCTCATTTTCTGCTTATTTGAAACACCACTGATACACCCAAGGGGACTTTGAACTCTGCTCTTTTTGTAAGCAAGAGAAGTAAAATCCAAACTACCAAAACAACTTTATACCAATACAGAAAAAAGAGTGTGGAGAGAGATATAGTCCAGGCTCTCACCCATGGAGGGAGAAGACTGAGCACTGCTCTGAGTGCCCATGCACCAGCACCCCTGAGGTTCGGATGAAAGTCTCCCATCTCAACTCACCACTTCTCATCTTGGCAATCTCTTCACAACATAGCAAGGGAAGAAGAAATGAAGACTTCAGGGGAGAAAATCTGAATTTCAATTGGCAGAAGATCCAACGAGCAAAAAGGGGATCGCATCAGGGTGAAGAGTGGAAAATCTCTAACAGAAGGGAAGTGGGAATAAGAGGAGAGTGTATTTGGAGAGCAGAAATAATCTGTACCAGGTATCCTGCCAGCAAAACAAGCAGCACTTGTCATATATACCAATTATTTCTGCTACCAAACATCACAAAACATATTAGAATGAAAACTAAACTAAACAATCTAGGCACAGGAATCATCTTTTGGTCTTGACTGCCAGTTCCTTTAGACAACAGGACTCAAAATTTCAGGACATGAGAATAATTTCCCGGGAGCCAGACTGATGCCCGTGCTTTCAGACACAGAATATATTCATAGCAGGAGGCCTGAAGGGCAGAGCTTGCTTGACAGCCTAAGGCATACAATTTTTTTTCCTGTAGCACAACTGCTTAGATTTGCTACCCAGAATGCCCAGATTTGCTACCCAGAAAACAGTTTTTTCATAAAGCGTGGCTTGAGTTACTCTGAATCCAAATATGTTTTCTGATGTTCCACTATAAAACTGAACACTAAGAATGCAACAGCGTGGCAAGGTGAGAGTGGAAGTACCACAGGTACTATTGACCTGGTGTACACACCATGTCACGTGCATCACGTAGCATCCAGATGACAGTTTTCCACCTCATTCTGGCAAGTATTAAATATTTAAATCATGGTCAATCCTGTCCCAACTACATCAAAGTGAGATTTCCCATGAGATGGACTTTCTCCTCTTCTTACCAATTCTCTGGTGATCCCTTCTCTGAAGAAGCATCCAAGTCATTAACAATATCCTTTCTAAAGCACTGACTCCTGCTTGGAGAAATGCCCCAATGCATGTAGCATCTTAGATGGGTGACACCACTGCTTTGAGAGCCATGTGCTGCAATGAAAACACTTCATCTGTGTTCAGACCACAAGCACTTCCCCATCTAATCACAGGAACTACATGCAGTACCATGAAATGTGTCAGACCTTTAATCCCTATTTTTAACTAGGGCAATATGTTTGGGTTCATTGTTTCCTGTATTGCATAACCACCCTGATTCCAATAAAAATTATCATAGGGGTAAATTTTCTGAGGTTAGCTTCTCCATAATGCAAATAAATCACTCAGATGAGGAGTCAGCCTTGGCATGAATATAACACTGTACCCACACGTATCATTCTTGCTTCTTTCTACATATGTCTGCTAATTCTGTCTAAAAAAGTTTTGCTGTTTTTCAGTCTTATTCCATGCCTCTCTTGCAGATCCAAAGAGGCACAACAAGCACTTCAGAAGCCTTTTTGTTCCTTTACTTTTTTGATTTTCCAATAGAAAACATTCAGTTGGTCCTCTTGGCCCTGGAGGTGTAAATGACATCAGATAAGCATTCTTCTTTACCATCTTCTCAGACTATTGACAAAGCAATTAATGCCAAAATTCTTACATTTTATAAAGGCTTTCACTGGAACAGGTTCTGAAGCACCTTAAACACCTCAAACTGACTGCATAAACTAGCAAACAAGTTCTGCCTTTCCCTTCATACTTACAAAGCTCTGCCTCTACAAGAAGAGCTAGGGCATAAGCAGTGATGGCATGCTGAATTTCAAGGCCTGGAAGCAGCATGCAGAGGACATCTAGATGTCTATGCAGAAAAGATGCCATCATTTTCTCTTGAGACCTTTCTTGTGTTTACAAGGAAGTTAAAGCAAAGTTGGCTTACTTCTTTCAGTTTTTGGTATAAAATGGTGATCGTGGAACAGAGTAAGAGGTTTGTGGATGAATTTCAAAGAGAAAGTCCCACTCCTCTGGACATTTAAGGAGCTTTGAACTGGCTCAGTTTGGGTTGACTCTAATGTGCAAGAAAAACTCAAGTTTTTAAATAAAATTCAAAGGAAAAATAAAAAGCCTTTGGTGTTATGTTTAAGCAACCAGGGAAAGCGCCTGATATTTTGAAGTCTTGAGTAGCCAGCAAGTCCCAAAACATTGTTTGGCACTGTACCAGTCAAATTCTACATGAATTCAGGAAAAGAACTTAATAGGAGCTAGAAGTTTTTCCTGGACTTTTTGGATTTTTTATTCATTGTACTTCACTGTACAAAATATTTTTACCAATCATACTTTAACAGTATAATATTTGTAAAGTTGATTTACACTAATCTATTAATAAACCTAAAAAACCAAATGCCACCAGTGGAGTACTTGTGACTAACACAGTTGTCATTTTTCTGAAATTTAAAGCTGGTTTGAGGCTGCCTCCAAAACTGAAAATCTTTCAAAAACCAAGTAACACAACAAGATCAATATTCAAATTTAAAAAAAAAATCAAACCAAGTACCAAACCAGCAATAAAACATATGACTGTCAAAAACCATTAAACAATCTGTAGAAATGGTGGCTCCAAGGGATGTTGCCATCTATACATTGTTTTATTTAAGATTAGATGATACAAAGAAATTTTTTTAAATCCCCCACCCCCCCAATAACATAGCCAAAGATTTAGGATGAGAACAGTCCTTCAGCATCAGAGCTTGTAGGAACGATGCCAAATCTCAGCAAAGACAGAGGCACAACTCTTTCATTAGCTCCATGTTATTTTCCTAATAGCAAGCAAAATAAACCCAGAGAGAGAAAGGAAAGAAGCTGTTTCATATGGGCAGAAGTTCTGAAAGGATCTCAAATCTCTCCTCATCTTCACTTGACACCCTGAGTCTCTAGGGTTGTCCTTCTTATCATGCCAAAGCAAAAACGAATTAACAAAATGCCAAAAAAAAAAAGTCTTGACATTAAGAACAACTTGGTACTTCAGCTTATGGTTTCCACAGGCTTAAAGAGAAGCTACATCTGTCCATTTGCCCACCTAAGAGCCGGGCACATCACTCAAAACAAGTCATGGTATCATGGTCATAATTTGAGGTTGCTTTAAGCCCAAATTTAAAAGTCCTCTTTTCTAGTCAGTAGAAAGTTAGGACATGGCTCTCTCTAAAGCAGATGCTTTGATGAGCAGCACCCTCAAGCCCAATAAACATATGCCCAGCAGCCACAGTCAGAGCCTGCACAGCCTCAGGTGTAGAAACATACACTGAAGATATCTACATGCCAGGAATATGAATTTTCTTGCTGTAGTCTTGCAGATTCAAGTGTTATGTCACTCTTGCATAACAAAAATCTCTTTCCACCCTTTCACATGCCCTTTCCCATTGCTCTCCCCCTCCCTAGGATTCTCCCCAACCTGAAACCCTGCAGGGGGAACGTGCTGAAACCGGTTCCAAGTAATAATCTTCCTGACAAGCTGAGTAAATGGCTGAACAGAACAGATAACATCTTTCCCCCCCCCCCCCCCCCTTTTTTTATCCCCAAGAATGTGAGAAACCAAGATGGCACCAAAGATTTTCTCCAAAGTCCACAGCAGTTCTGCACTGGTGTTGGCAACAGAGCTCCACATGTTTAATCTTCCACCAGGTCTGAAACTAGAATGCAATTTGTGAGTTGACAGTTTTTTTGTAAGACTAGCTAATATCTTTCTACATCCTCCTCTGTGGTCCTCACGAAGCTATGGACAACTGCAAGCTGGCTACACACTAGATAGTTGGTCATAATGATTCTCAGTATAACATTCAATTGGACTAGCTCTGAGTAGACAGTTCTGAGCAAAATGTAGGTGTAGCAGCAGGGCTAGTGGCAAGAGGCCAAGTCAGCCTCTGCAAAGGAGAGAGGGGCAAGTGGGTTAGGGAGCTCTCCACTGAGGAAGGAATGGGCCATAAAACCAGTATCTCAGAGAAACCTCTGTTTCCAGCAGCTGCCAGGAATTTCAGCACAGTTTCATCTGCTGGAGGCACTTTGTGAAACCCTCTTGGAAATCAGGAGTAAGGAAATGGGTTGTGACAATTATCCTCCCACTGATGAATGAGTGCTCCTGCCTGACCAATGGTTTGTGATGAAGTCCTGCTGTGTGAATCCCATCTTCCCTCTCCCCCCAGCTTCCACAAGGCATTGTGCTCACTGATGGGAATGTATAGGAGGGGATACACATTTAAAAAACCCATTTCATGATTCTGTAGCACTGATGATCATGGTTAAGAACTATCAGCAAGCTGGCTTGGTTTTTTTGGCACTCACATGAAATTTCCATTTGGTAGCACATGTGCCCAGGATGCCTTTTCAAGGTGGGGCAGCAGGGGGCTTCCCTCTTCCAGCACATGCTGCAATTATGTAGTGATCATAGAATGTCTGGGCTGGAAGGGACCTCCAAAGGTCATCTAGTCCAACCCCTCCACCATAAGCAGGGACACCTCCAACCAGATCAAGCTACTAAATTTAGCTACTGATTTAGGTACAAGTTCCAATGTAGTGCTGTACATAATCACTAGCTATGGTCAAGAGGTTCTCCCATTTTGTGGTGTGCCATATTTCACTGCATACTGCAGCAGGGTATTAAGAATGCAGCTGAGTGCCCTGGAGGAACACTGTTGGTAGGAGAGTTTATATACAGAGCTTTGCAAAGCACATATTTTATGTCATCTGCAGCATCTATGGAATTGTTAGCTGTATAACATTCCCACAGACAGTCCTTTCTAACATTGAAGTACTCCACATGGTCTGAATAGGCCAACTACCAGTAAACAGCACAGCAATTATATACTATAAAAAATAGGTTAGCTTTTAAAGACCTTTAGCCCAATTCAATTTATGTGCTTTTGCTTTACTTTGTTTCCAAGTGGGAAAAAAAAAATAATTCTCTCTTTCCTGGAAATACTGGTAGAAACTTTATTCTGTTTCCTTTTCTACTAAATAGTGTAGAAAAATAGCCTGAGAACAAATTAAAAAAGAAAAGAAATAATTCATCTTGTGATCCTGGCTTTTGCTGACACCAAATTTCGTCAAGAATATGCATTTCCTACTCACAGTTCTGTTAATTCCTGCAGCATTCTTATGTTATGTTCATTAACTTCCTTTTAATACTACTGTAGATCATTTCCATGCAGTCAGAAAAAAAAAAGGTGCAAATGGAGCAGAAAACAGAGCAGGGACTAGAGAATTTTGTTAGTTTAACAACGAAGCTCCAGGAGCAATAACATTTTCAAACAAATGAAACTAAATCCTCCTACACTGCAGTGTAACAATCAATTTGTTTGCCTAGAAAACTTCTAAAGCTCTTGTAGGGGAAGAAAAAAGTTAAGACAACTCAACAATATTGTGAGATGGAAAAATCTTAGCGACAACTCCCTACAGCAAATTACAGGCAAGAAAGAAAGCTTCCAATGAAAAGACCATGTATCCAATTAAAAACAATAATTAGCATCCCTGTACTTATTCAGAAACACTGACCCCTTTCACATGGGCTTTCATCCAGGAAATTACCAAAAAGTAGTACCAAAGTAGGGGTTTTTTTATTGCAATAACAGTACTCAAAGAGAAGACTTTCTGGTAAAAACTGGAAAGCCATGGGAGCTTGGCATGTCCCAACTGTAGCTCACTTCAAAAGCAATCAGTTTAATCTCAACCTGAAAGCATTAACTGCACACTAAAACTATGAATAAGACAATAATTCTATGCATACACCTACAAATTCGGCCATTTTCACAGCAAAAATAAATGAAAACATGCACACATTTGAGAGAAAGAGGGGGAGAGGAGTTTAAAGCCATAGAGAAATAGAAATAAAGTCACAAAGAGTGAACACATCACCTCTGACACTAGAACCTATGCTCGTGTTATCTAAAACAAGGTTCACTGCAGAGATGTATTTCATTAAAAACCCTACAAGTTTAAAACAAATCACTTCCCTGAAAAAGAAATCTTTAATTGGGATAGATGCTCTGCAGATGCACCAGTGCCTGATCATTTTTCTCCCTTTTAATCAAAAGGCCAGTCTAACTTCTGGTTACAGTTCTCCCCGTCCAAGTGCAGCATTTTCCAGAGGGCTGGAATGACACGACTCTGCACACGCTTCCGAGCAGGACATCACATCTGCATGGTGGGAACTGTGCCTCAGATCCCCGTGGGCTCTGTACCATGTTCCATGGCAGAACCTCAGCCAGCTGATCTCCACAACGACACCAGCACCTGAAAAAAGTACTCAGCTTCTAAACTGACATGTGACATCTATATCAAGGTAAACATCCGAGAACTCCGAATACTTTATTGGCAGCTGCACTGTTTTAGCTGCAAAATAAATTTTCCCCAATAGCAGCTTTTATATCATTTCAAATCCATCAGCTTTTTGAGCTTGTAACTCCCAGAGCTGCCCCTTTGAGTTTTTAATCTTATCTTCCTCGTGTGAAAGTGCTGCAGACCAGCACTTTTAAACACAATAACCCAACAGTTTTTGAGAGCTATATAAATCGTATGAAAGACTATCCTATTAATTCCCCTTCTCATTACCAATTTTTCTCTTTTATTTACAGGGCTTGAGGACTTTAAAATTCAGTTACTGCGAGGGAAGAAAGAACTTCAATTTCACTGGGACCTCCCCTCTGGCTCTTGACATTTTCAGATACCTGTTGGACAATAATGTTCGGGTCAGCCCAGACATGGAAATTATGCTAAGCCTAAACCAGATCAATTCTAGTTTGTAGCTCTCAGATAATGACTTTGTGCTCAAGGCTCTTTACAGATACACTAGGAGGGGGGAAAAAAAAAAAAATTAAAAGGAAAAAAAAAAAAGTCTATCTTCAGAGTATCAGACTGGTAGTACTAAGAAAACCCAGGCTGGAAAACAGCATGGTAAACTGGTTGAAGAGCCACAGAGGATAAAGAAGCAACTAGTTTTATTTTACTTCAAAAGACCAGTATCTTTTTGCCAGGTAAAGAAGGGGATTAACCTGTGAGCTGTAAACAGAAAATTGTGCTGGTTTAGATGCAAACATCTACAAGTAACAAACAGAGGAATGGAAAGCAAACATTTATTAGAGCACTATTGTTGAATTCAGCTAATTAACTCAGTGCAAGCCTAATGGCCCTATGGGACTTTTGTGTTTTTTAAAAAATTAATTCTCAGCGGAGGAAGAGGATTAAGATGATGCCACATGCCATTACTGAGCCACTGCTAAAATACGTTATTTGTCATCTGCTCTGAGTTTGGCCTAAGATATCTAGAAGTTATGAATATTAAACTAAGGAAACTTTTATCGAAAGCAGTAAGTTCTTGCTGATACTACAACCTTTTGCACCGCTCTGATCTGGGCCACAAAACTCCTCCAACCATCTGGTCGATTGAGAATTTCTCTACAGTCAGCCTCCTTTTCCCTCTAGTGGTGCAGTAGCAGCTGGAAAACCTCTAAGAAAAGAAGGTTTGCATCTCTCTAAGCCTCCTTAAAAGAGATGTCACACAAATGCCCTGTGCTTGCCTACTCAAGATAAAAAACAAAACCCACACACAAAAAAACCAAACCAAACAAAAAAAACTCACTGATTTTGCTAGAATATACAATCTTGCAAACTAAAATTTGCAAGGGTGGTCAACCTACAACACCAAATGACCTCTGTGAGCATAAAGCACGATGCCCACCCAACCTCTCAGATTCCCACTTGAGGCAGTGTCCCCTTCTCACACATCTCCCTAATCTCAGACATTGATGGCATTCAGTGTCTTTGTGACTACCTAGACACTTCTGAAATTTTACAGACTCAAAAGTTTCTTGCCCACATCCCATCCAAAAATAACCCATCAAAGACAGGGGTGCCCTTGGGCTGTGCTCCATTCCTCTGTGTCACACATTATGGTTTGCTGAGAGAATTAATTGGCTTTGTAGAGCATGAAGAAACAGAAATGGCAATATGTACCTCAATTAGATTCTGTTTTTAAAATCATTTTTAAACCTCATAAATTAAGAGACTTTAAGGGTTTTAGCAAGTTTGATTCATTTCGATCAAACAATGTTAGGAACTCATTATATTGTACACGCAGCAGTTTAACAACATTAAACTATACCAACAAGTCAATCTTTCTGTACTTTGAAGAGCACAGTAAGCAGATCTAGAAAGCCCTGTAATCTGCAGCTGGCAATCATCATTCTGGTAACTCTAAGAGACTTTCTTAATTCCATTGGAGTTTAAACTCATGAGCCAAAACACACCGTAAGTTGCTTTCTATTGCTGTCAAGAACAATGATAGATTCTTATTTAGCCTTTTTGGTATCATCAGTGTCTGAGAAGTGTAGGTTGAGACTCTCCCATTTTTCAGTCAGAAACCTTAAAGTCTGCAGTCAGAACCCACTGGCTCTTCATAACCAAACTTGTATCAGTTCTCAACTATTAGACATTTTTAGCATGGCAATGACAGAGGGCGAATGCTCCAACTCAGAAAGAAAATGCCTAAAGGGAATATCAATGGATTGAGGAGGAACCACACAATGCATCACTGATAAAATAATCTGGCATCACAAAGGGACCTGTAGCTGCAGCTCCACCAAATGATCAATAGATGTGCAAACAGAAGTCTCTTGAGAAATCATTGCTTTCCCTCCAATACTTGGTGACAAACTCCATGACAGCATTTACTTCATGCCACTAGCTTCTTTAAATAAAGCAGACAATCCTCATCCACCCACAAGCCAGCTCCCGAAGTCTATGGAAAATATTGATTTGTCTTGACTATGTTCAGATCAAAGATGCAATGCAATAAAATAGCTTAAGACAACTACTCCCCTTCCAGCTTGCAATTAGAGCCTTGAAAACATGTTTCTAGATCCTGGTTGGGGATCTGTTGTCAATTCACTTTGAACTTAGGCAAGCAAATTTCAACACTAAGGAACTTGCTTCTTGCTGTAAAAGTAGCACAGTTAACTTATCTGAGAAGGATGGCTGTTTGGCTTTGAGACTTTTTGCTCTTTTGAGTTCTAGTGACTGAATAAAATCCATTTCGGTTCGAGTTCATTAGATAAAATGCATCTGCAAACGAAAACATTGTATGTCAAAGATTATGCACCTGAGGACCCACTCCAGGAGCTGAGTTTCCCTGTAGAGAGAACAGGCTCTCCAGAGCATGATTTCCAGGAACCAGCCTGCACCATCACTGGGAAGAGTTTTTTCTTGCATTGCCTCCCTGGGAGGATCCATCTATTATCCTGAAAAATGGCTAAAGCTTTGAACTTTGGAAAGTTTGGAGAATTCTTTTCACTAAAATCATGCTCAGACCGGCCTTGAAAACAGCATCAAGTGTTTCTATCTCTCCAGACTGGATAAAACTGGTGTCTAAACTGATATGTAACATCTCTTCCAAATTCCACACTGGCAGGCTTTTAGGATGAAGCAAATGTTAGCAATCCACATTATAAGTTCAGCCTGTTGCACCCTCTTTCCTCACGTTGTCTGTCCACTTTAGCTTTTTGGACAAGCATCTGAGTTTTGTGGCATTTCTATAATAACTTCTTTCTAGCTTAGGGGCTGAATACTTAAGGCACAACAGTGAGCCTTTATGAAGTGTCAAGCATCCTTAGCTACTTTGCACATCACAGAATCACAAATTCACATGAAATCCTTGAAACACTTAGAGTTTGAGCCTCAGCTCTAAAACAAGGAGACCTACCATCTTGTTTCCCATTTCTGAGAGTACAGCCTGTGACAGCAGTGTGCTGACTGAGCTTGCCTGCCTAATTCTGCAAGTTCAGAGTGCATTACTTTTGGAGGGCACTTTACATCCACCTGCTGAGAGTTAAACAAAACTTCCAGGTTTCATTACTGTCCTGGTAGTCACGTAGCTCTCAAAGGAATCACAGTTCATGCACACCAAAAATGTCCTATCACATGGAAGTAAATGTTTTTTTTCCCCCCCCCTCTTCTTATAGAGAATAGAGGAATTAACAGTTCTTGAGTTCTAAAGCTGGTGCCAAGTCTATACGTTTGGGTGTTTTTCCAGTTTGGGTTAAGATTTTTCCCAGCAGTACTCTATGGAGTCGCTGCATCCCAGATATTGTGATCATCAGCTATGCAGAGTCTCAGGCCTATTTTGAAGAAAGAAATGCTATCCAAGGGCAAAATATCAAAAATATAAGATTTTAAATCTTCAGATCTTGTTTTTGCTAGGTAGGATACAACATGGACATTCAGGTTGTTCAACTGTCTTTCCTCAGAACGTATTTAGAGGAGTTGTATGAGCAAAGCGAGTTCCCCAGGGAGCTTGAATCCCATGGAAAAACAGCTGCTCCTCCAGCCAGCACAGCAAGCTGCTGACTTGAGCTCCTGTGCACCTGCATGGGTAACACTGGGCTGCCTCTGCCTCATTTCATACTTTAAGGTCAACCCCATCATCTGAGAAGTGTCAGAAGTGCAAAATCTAGACCTATATACACACATATGGGGGTGACACCAAAGCTAGCCTTCATCTTGCCACCAGTGCCCAGCCAGCTGGCACCATGGGCTGATTCACCTCTATCTCCCATAGCAGGATCAAAGCACAGCATCAACAAGAGCACACAGACAAGAGCTTCTCTGCTGTCCCCAAAGCAGAAGTGTTGTCTGAGTGTGGCCTTTCATACCATGGACCAAGCTCCGAGTGACCAGCCAGAGCGACTTCTGCTCTGCAGCAGTGAGAAGACACAGGTTGGTAACACAACATTTCATTGTAAGCAAAGTGCTTTTTGGCTTCTCACCCAACAGACACTTGACACCCACATGCTGTGCAAACTGTGTCCTGGCACAAACAAGACCATTTCAACTTATAAAGAATGTAAGATTTAAAAAAACTATTAGAAACAAACTTTTTTTTTTAACATGGTACAGGAGGCAGCTCTCAAAACTGTTCCTAACAGCAAATGGCTACCAGCAAAAAACAGAGATAAAATACTGTGTCACATAGTGGAAGAGTACCTCTGAAGTCTCTTGTCATTGAGTTCTGTCACCAAAACTTGTTGCCTTGAGCACTCTAACCCCATAATGTTGTTTTCATACCTACCTGGAAAAAAAAAACTGAAAAAACCCACTATTCATAATGTAAAAATGTATTCAGCTTATTAATTTTTTCTCTTATTTAGTTTTATGACACTGCATTAAAACCAAGAGACCTTAAATACAAAAAAAGTTTTGTATTTAAGAGGTACAAAAAGAGGTTCCAACTTACTACACTGTAAGCAGGCCAAGTGCAAAAGGAAAAACAAGCACATGCTGAAACCTACATTTTCTTTCAAACCATCATGATTTGGAACTGATAACTTTAAAAAAACCCTCCTATTTGATAAAGTTTGAAATAACAGTAGAAGCTATTGCAGAAAAGGCTGGTCTATAGCATCTCCTCACAATGCAGTGGGCATTTGTGAATGCACCCTGGCACACTATGGCTGGAAGCAACCCCCCTAACAGGCTACTGGACCAAACTACCTCATGCAGATTAAAAAAATATTCCTAACAGCTTTTTGCAGCTTTAATTCTGGTCCTGGCTGTGCTGAGGGAAGCACACAGTTCCTTTCAGCTAAGGAATGGGTTTACACAAACTACATAGCCAGAGCTCTCTGGAAGCAGGATTTATAGTGCCCCACTCCCACCACCCCCCTGCCTGCTTTTGAAACAAGGATTGCAAAGCTTCAAATCAACAGGAAGAGGAAGGAAAAGCAATACTGCATGAGGGTGCATTTTACTGGCTCTGCAAACACACACCCCTGCACATACATTAACACAATTCCAACTAACTACTCTTTAGCTCAGAAGAACTGAACAAACTCTTAGAATTCATGAAGAGTTAACTTCTCAAGTAATTTAAAAAGTAAAAAAAGTAGCCAGACTCAAACACCCATTCCTAACATTTTCATGGAGTCAGTAAGCTCTAGTCAGTGATTCAAGAAGCCATTTTCCTGGGGCATCCACACAGGTAATTAAACTGATGTTACTTTTCCAAGACGCTCAAATCCAGCAAGGACTCCAAGTCAAAACCATCAGATTTATAAGAAATATTATAGGAACAGAAGAAGAATCTTAATTTTCTGAAAATTAAACCTCTGTTTTTCTGATCCATAGGAAATTGTTCCCCTTCCCAAGGCTCACATATCCAGGTACCAATCCAGAAGACCTCGAGCTCTGCAGGGCTCCTGGCCATACAGTTTGGCATTGATAGCCTCTTCTCAGCCCCCTTTTCTCTTTGGAATCCTCTCACCCCTTTACCTTGGTTTCATAGTTTAGACATCAGCAGTTAGGTTACCTTAACTAAAAATATAAAGTGTTTACATGTAAACACAAGACCATTAAATCCTTAAAGACCACCTGTATTGTCATCTGTTACTCAAAGAAAGCTTCCAGGCATGCAGGGATTTGGTCTCTGCAAGTCTTAAGCCATTATTTGAAGGAACTTTTAAAATCCACAGCCTTCAGAAAATCTCTTGGGGTGCTAAATTCCAGCACCAGGCTTAGGAGTTTTGTTTTACTGTTCTCTCATTTATCACTAGACACTTTTTGTAACCTCAGCATGTAGTTTCTGAAGAAACAGTAGAAATAAAAACTTTCGATTGCTCCTTCTTCAATCTTCTGCAGAACCTGAAATGTAGCTTCACCACTTTCAAATTAGATGTTAAATCTCCACAGTTTATTACACATCCTGCTTCCACTGTTAATTAACATCTATTGGAAAGAGAGTAAAAAATAATTGGAAATCGCTAGTAAAACGAGTCAAAGCAAAGGAACAGCTCTTAACAGCATTATACCCTTGTACTTTGGTTTATTCCTATCATACATAGCCTCTACAAAAGGCAGGCTGAATATTTATCAGTGAACTGGAACAGCAGCAGCTTTGCTGTGCCTCTCCCATTTAAAATCATCATTGTTCAAGAAATGGCTCAAGGATGGAAGAAGCATTAGGAGAAGAAAAAAAAAAAATCTTGAAAAAAAGAAAAATATCAAATTGATCATCCTAATGGACAATGTCAAAACCAACAGCTTTCCTGCCACTATTTCTGCCAAATGTTATCTAGCTGCACAGAAGTGACATCCCCTTCTGTATGCAGCAGACACATTGTTAACATCTGCATATTTTTCAAATTAGGTGGAGAAGCTGGAAAAGCCAGCTATTTCCTAATAAGATGGTGTCCTCCTGGGAGTACAGCAATGAGAACTTTCATAATTATGTGACAAAATTCAGAAGTCACACTTCTTCATTCTCTAAAAAGGTAGCTTCATCAGTCTAATTTATATCTTCATATTTCATTGATTCAACCAAAAACGTATCTGGATTTTTCCTGACTCAAGAATAAAGGTATGTGAAGGTAAACAAATTCCATTTTGATTCCATCATCATCCAGAAAGTCATGAAAAAAAAATCATTGTTGCAGATTATTTAGCAGTGGTTTCTAATCCCAGAAGAGCAGGAACTGACATTCAGATCACAAGGGGAAGCAGTTGAGTTTTCTGGAGTTGCTGCTCACCGAGATGCAAACATGAAAATTTAGTTTAGGGAAAATCCTAAATAAAATATCTTTCAGTAAGGATATTTGTGTTGGAAGTAATGGAAGCTACTTGTTCATAATGGTTTATGTGCAAGGAAGGAATTCAAGGGAAGTCCTGTCTGTGTTACTACCAATTGGCTGGTTCTGACTGCATGATAAATTCCCCCAATAAATATGTTCCCCATCCTCCCTGTATTTTTAGGGCTTGAATTTTCCTTGTCCTGCTATAGTAATAGACAGCATTGCTTCATGAGCTGCTTTTAGACCTTTCCACATCTCCTCTTTCCAATTTTTTTGAAATAACCCTGTATTTTCTCAGTATTGTCTACGAGGAACCTGTCCTCCAGGCAGAGGCACCGAGCACACTGGTGTTCAGCCTCCCAGCAGCTGCTTTGCTCCTCCACTCCCAATTGTGCTGTTCTAGCAGAAGAAATCTGTGGCACAAAACATTTCTTTAACTAAGAACCACTTGGAAAAACTTTCTCTACACATTCTTAACAGTGCACAGAATGGGACTTAGTACTTTCAGAAAGAGATGTAGAATGGTCTTGTTTTATTAGAAGCAAACTTTATAACATGGAACGTTTTACAAGCTGTGGATCAGAATTGTCAATACACTAACCATCACTTCCTATATTTTCATTTATAAACTCTATAATATTACCAGAATATGGATGCTGTAGACATGCAGAAGAGGAATGAAAAGGAAGGGGAAAAAAAAAAAAAAGGTCAAAATGTGGCAATCATAATGTGACTTCTTAAGTTTTCCATTATTTATTATGCTCAGGTCTTCTGTAAATCCCTTTACAGTCATCATACATGTCAAAGAAACACATGCTTTTCAGGCCATTTATAACTAGAAAACAGTGTTTTCATCTTGGTCCTTCCATGAACAAAACCTAAGAACAGAAATGTCAAGGCTCTTGTCTCAATGAGATGTTAGCTCTGATGTGACCCTCTCCAGCCAGCATGAGACAAGCTCCAGAAGAGAAGGCACTTGGGCAAGAAGAAACAGGTTACTGTGTCCTGCACTGGGCTTGCAGGAAAACCAGCTCTGACATACAGACTTTCTTATTTTCTAATATCTTTCACAGTGTCACAAATTATTTGTGCCCAGATTTACACATGACATGAGGTAGGACAGCACAAAATAATTTAATGGTTGGACTATCTGCCACTGGCCTCCTCAAAGCGAATCACAAGACAAATGGAAACTGAGCAAGTGATTTCCCCATCCTGTTTCAGCAGACTGCACAGGTAGGCAACATCAAACTTCACTCCCAGCTCCCTAGTTTTCATGGGGTTGTTTGTAACTGGGAGGCTTCAGGACACCCAGCACTGCTGGGTAACAGCACCTACGTGTGAGTAGTGCTCCTGAGAACTTTGCTTGCGTTGCTTAAAAAGATGAGATGAAGTGCAGTGCAAAACTTAACACTGCAATGAGCAGCAGTCGAGTTCTGCTCCTTCCACTCTTTGGCAGCCACCACCTCAGCTACAGGGAGTGCTGGGAGCACAGCAGGGTCTGGCTCTCCCTGTGTTATGTCTCATCGATGCATCCCTGTCTTCTGGCCTCACGGTTCTTTCCTATAAATAGCAGATTCCTCCAAGAAATGTGCCCATCAATGAATTAGGGAGAAGGTGCAGGAAACAATGTGGGATAGAAGGGCCGAGTAAAGGTGCTTTTGATGGGGAAAGGTAAAAAGATCATTTAGGAAAGAGGAAGTGCATGGGGATTTCAGAGTTGTTTTCACAACTTGACTGTGTGTTGTAATAACCTTTCAGAAATAGATTTGCTTCTTAAATAGTTCTACTATTCAAAGCATGCTGCTAAATTTTAAATTTCCCTTGGTGGTAACATCTGGCCCTCTGATTATCATCCTATTAACTGACAAATCAGAATTTGAGCCCAGAGTGCATGGATGCAGCTAAATTCCAGCAGCAACAGATTTTTCCTCTGTCTGAGGCAGCCGTTGAGTTAGTCCTTAAAAAAATCCTTAAGAGTAACACCATGTGCCTAAGCCAGTGAGTGCCAGGTTGTTGTGAGGCACATATTAAGTGAATAAAATGAATTTGGGTGGGGATCAGAAACATAATCTTGTACTCACATGTTAAAATGAAATGGGACTAATTAATTCTGGTCTTTTAGATGAAAAAATTCTGTGAGCACCTTGCTTGAATTAATCCAAATGTGCACCTCTAAGATGGCCTCATTTATATGTGGCAAGGAGGTACCAAGATTATCTGGCTAAACACGTGGATAAAAGGGGGTTTAACTATTGAATCCTTGACTGAAGAGTGTTCATTGTGAACCACAGAGCTGTGCTCCAGGGTAGTGATGGAAAAAACAGTTCTAGGTTCTGTTCCTCACTCCCAGCTCAATAACTGTTGGTGTTTTGCCTTGGGCAGTGTCTTAGTGTTAAACTTTAGAAAGTGTGGGGTTCCTGAAAAGTATAGGTGCTACCAGGAACATCTGTGGGATCAGAGAGTGGTGAAAGTGTCAAGGTAATTGCATCTTCTTCTGTCATCATTTCTGCAGGTCCCAGTTGACAGTGAGGAAAAAGCATTTCACCATTTCTTCAAGCTCAAGTCAAGACCAAGTGTAACTGGAATCTTTTCAATCAAATACAATATACAGAAGTGACCTGGAAGAAGTCTACTCCAACTTCCCACATGATACAGGTGAGTACCCTGCCCTCTAGATTGCCCTAACCACCAAGCCACCAAAACATGATGATTAAGAAGTACTTCCACTGTTTTTTGTTTTATTCCACAGGTTTGAAACCCAGCTACATCCTCTATTATACACATGAATTATGATTAGCTAAGCTGGAACTGTGATGAAAAGGCAAGTGTTTGTTTTGGTAATTAATGGTCTACACAAGAGTGGAGCAAAAGAAACCCTCTAGGACCAAGCTTAATGTTTCAGTATAGGCTATTTTTTAGTTTTAACTGATTTGAATGCTCAAGTGCAGCAGGGCAAAGATGATGGGTTTTGGTTGCTTGTATAGGCAGCTCCCTGCTTTCTGGAAAGCTGTAAGGAATGACTGGATTAATTTAAATCAAATACAAAGAAAGGCATCTGTTATTTTTTCTGAAACTATTTAGTCATGCACACAGACATAAAAATAATTTGTTGTTCAGCTTCTTACATAAGCCAAATTATTTTTAATTTATCCATTAAAACATTCCATTGTCTTTCAAGGGAGTTCTGTAAAATGACTGAGCATTATTAAAAGTCTCAGCACCTGCTTTTTACTGTGGATTTTTAGATTTCAAAAGAAAGCTGCTGTTAATGTTTTGTTGATATGTCAAAAAATTCTATGTGTTTTGTAATTAAGCAAAATTTAATACTGGGTAATTAAAGTATTAGGTTGTTGAACATGAAGCTTCTCTCAAAATCTTATTTTCAAATAATTGAAAATCTAAATGGAAAAGAAAGGAGCAAAGGAATCCAATTTTCCCTGTTTTGCACTTATGGTTCTTTTCCCAAAGTTTTGCTAAAACAATGCCAACCTAATTTTTAGGCTGATATACTTCCAGTATAAACACTGCAGCCTCTCTTATAGCTTTCAAATGTTAGCAAGTAAATACAATCATTAAAAACCAAGATGACTAAAGCTGAGGTACAACACAACCCTGTGTCAAATCAATGGTTTCTGGTGTTCTGCCTCCATCCCTTTTAGTCACCCACAACTACTCAATCATACACAAAGTAATATGCCTAATCCTGCCAAAAGATACATCTGTCTTTTACATTTTACCTATTTTCATCATCTTTTGCTTCTATTAGAAAGGTAAACACCTGGAAAAAAAAGATCATTCAGTACTCAATATGTTTCTGTACACATGAAGGCAGTGGTTTAGATGTTTTTATTGCAAGTGTTGTCTCCCAGCTGCTGATGAAACCAATAGCAACATGTCATGAGTTTGACATGTTTTTGAATAACACATTTTTGGATGCGATTCTTCTACATATAAGAAAGAAGACCAAAAAAAAAAAATGAATACTAAATTTCAATTTGAATACACTATTGTGAAAGATAACTTATATTTGAGAATGAGCTGCTGAAGATATAGGCAGCCAGGGAAGTTTTTTTTTTAAAAAACAAAACAAACTACAAAGGAATAACCATGTTATCCTCTGTACCACACTGGAATAATGCTCTATCAGCAGTAAATAAAAACAGGAACTCTCAAATGCATGGGCTTCTGCTTACACAGCTTCGGTTAGATGCAGAAATCAAGGTGTGGGCTGAATTTCACTGAATCAGTGGATTTGTACTGACATAAAAACGCAATGAGAGAGAGTTGAATGGGAACTATATTTCTGCAGGCTCAGCTATTGTCTCCTTCTCTAGTAATTCCTATAGACCACTGAGTTGAATTTTTTTCCTCACTATTAAGAAATACTGACAAGTGTGTATATATAGTTCCTGATAATAAATTTTTAATCACTCCCACCTATATCACTTCCTTCTGTGTTTCTCCTACATCACATTATGACACATCTGCAATTTTAATTTTTTTTTAAAAGCTCATTTTTCATGCAGACTGTACCTCTTATCAAAATAATTTTTTGCAGTGGCAAATCTCCAACGTGGATATTGTTAGACCTTGGGTCCACTGAGTTTTCTAGCTTCAATGCTTCATTTTAACTATATGAACAGTCTCCCTGAAATACAATACTTACATAGGCTTAATGCTGATCACAGTTATTAATAGCTTCTGTATCAGACACTGCCTGGAAACACTCAGAGTAAAGCTTCATTCTTTAGAGATACATATAGGACTAAGATGATCCATACTTTGCAGCACACTCACTATATCACAGAGTAATTAAAGTAGCATCAGAGGAATAACAACATGATAATTTGTTTTTCCTTATTATTCACTACAGGTTGAGAGAGTCTTATTCTTTCAGATTCTTTATGAATGAAACTCAATATACTGCAAAACAGCCCTGAAAAAGCCTCTAGCTAATTTGCCTAAGGTAAACAAAGAAAAGCAAACCACTTGAAATTCTTCACCTCTACACTTAGAGCAGAAAAGCAAGTTAGTAGGTTGTGTACATTGCCTGGCAACTTTTCATGGCAAGTTTTCATGATAATCAGTCTCATAGAAATTTGATATAAAGATTAGCAGACTCTTGCATCCACTCCCTTGAAATATTAACAGTTTCTGCATATTCTCCACTGTTTTCCACTAGAGTAGCAAGACTCAGGCATCTGGGCATGGAGAGCACTGCTAAAGATGAGTTTCATGGACTGGCTGGTGCCTTCTTACCAACAAGCTCAGTCAAAACCACCAGTGGGTAGGATTCTGCCCAAGATATTTAAGTTCAGTCATCTGTATGTAGGCATGTCCACATGCAGCTGGTGTCTGCAGTCCCAGGCTAGTGAATGGAGACTGAGCTGCCACAGCTAATGGTGATGAGGAGGAGGAGTTGGTCAGCAAGCACATTATTGCTTCTAGTATCCAGGGACTTGCTCTAGCAGCTCCAGCCTTTCACTGTCTAATATGGTTCAGTAGATGTGATCAAGACTATAGAGTTGCCTTTCAGTACTTAAAGGGGCCCTACAGGAGAGACAGGGAGCCACCCTCCATCAGTAATGTCGTGATAGGTATAGGGTAATGGTTTAAAACTGGAAAAGGGTAGATTTAAGCTGGATTTTAGCAAGAAATTCTTTACTGTGAGGGCTATGAGGCACCACAACAGGCTGCCCAGAGAAGTTGTGGAAGCCCCTACAGGAAAGACAGGGAGGCACCCTCCATCAGTAATGTAGTGAAAGGTATAGGGTTAAAACTGAAAAAAGTTAAAACTGAAAAAGGGTAGATTTAAGTTGGATTTTAGGAAGAAATTCTTTACTGTGAGGGCTATGAGGCACCACAACAGGCTGCCCAGAGAAGTTGTGGAAGCCCTATCCCTGGAAGTGTTCAAGGGCAGGTTGGATGTGATCTAGTGGAAGGTGTCCCTGCCCCTGGCAGGGGGGTTGGGATGATCCTTAAGGTCCCTTCCAACCTAAATCATTCTAGGATTCTATGCTGAACAGTCCTTTTAAGATACATTATAGTATACATACAATGCCTACTGTAACATTTTAATTATATATTATAACAGTGTAACCTACCATACAATGTATTTGAAAATTTTCATAGATAACAAAATTTTTGTTTTCATAGGTTCCAAAAGTATTCTATTTCTGGCAACCCCTCTCACTATTAAGTCCGTAGATCGATCAACATCAGACAATAAGTTAGGACAGCACCCATCAAACACACAAGCAAGTACAACCTATTTTACATTTAATAGTGAATGTAAAACTCAATTTAGCACCTTCTTTTAAAGAGGTAATCGTACCCTGTGTTCCACATTTCCTGCTTGACAAAGCCATTTCACTTCTCACACTTCCACCTGTACACAAAGCCACAATTTAATACCTTCGAAGAGCAGCTGACACCTTGTGGAAAACTGGAAAACTTTCCCTTTTGAAGGAATTTTCATAACATCGGATATGTTTTCTCTTGGATTATTCATGATATATAACACCAAACTACTTTTTAAGGCAAGATTTCTTTCAAAGGCCTTGTCCCCAAAGAGAACAGTAGTTTCTACAGCAACCAGTTGTGACATCTTAAATCCAGGATTAGCACATAAATAAAGCATAGAGTAAAGAAAAAGGTTCTTTTCTCCTAAACTTTGTAGTGAAGAACCAGAGAAAAACAGCCTCAACAAGTAAGTCTAATGGAAGAGCTATGCATAAATATAAAGTTTCTGCAACTTTATCAGTTATATCAGCTTACCACAAAAGTCTTCAGGAGTTATAATGCATTTGAATCATCCTCACCATGTGTGCTATAAAAATGCATGATTCCCAAACTCTGTTCTTCAATCACATTCACCTCCTGGATTTTCATTCCTCCACATTTTAATCCCTGTTTTCCTGATTTTTCCCTTTTCATTTTGGCATAACTAAGAGTTCAATCTCTCTTGAGGTCCAGCTGGATGAGCAGTGTGTCACATGGAAAAAAAAATACCCTGGGACAAGGACCAGAGCAATGAGGATCATCACTGGGGTTATGGAGATGGCTTCACTGGAGGGGTACATGTGCCCAGATGTGTGCCTGGGCAGTAAGCTGAGCATCCAGATGTGGATGGGATTATAGCACTGAATGAGAAAACAATGGGGAAGGGTGCTGGAATATTTGCAAGGCAGTCATGGGGTTATACTTTTGAGCAGAGATTAAGTAGCTAATTAATTGATTAATCTAAACAATTAACTAGATGTCAAATCAGCACAGCAGCAAATTTAAAGTCAATTAATTCATATATTCAAAAGAACGGTAAATAATTAATAAGGAATTAAAGAGTTTGTTAATCATGTGGCAGTAGATTAGTTATGCAGAAAACTAAGTGAGAAGCAATTAATTAATTATGCAAAGAATCAAATGAGCCACAAAATATTTATGCAAAGAATCCATACAAATGGGCAGTTTAAAAGCAGATGGGTGGCAAAAATGCTGAGATATGTTTAAAAAAAAAATGTTTAATAAGGATCAATTAATGGCAACTGTAGTTAGCTAAGCTATTAAGACACCCATTTGAATCCAGAATGAAAGTCAGGTCAGGAATCAATTGAGTGAGGAGAATTAGGTTATCTAATAGATTCTAAAATAAAGACTCATCTGGACAAGGGGAGTTACTGACAGTTCCAAGGGGCAGGTCTGCTTTAGAAACACAGGTCAGTGAAATTGGAACAGACACTGAAAATATGCCTCTGCTGCAGTGTTCTGCCACCATAACCTCACCACCCACTTTGCCATCTCCCTTTGCTTACTGCCCCAGTGCTGTACCCTGCATCGTATTCAGGCCAGATTATAAATTAATTCTGATCTTTTTACATTTGTCTGTAAATTGCTGTGCATGTAATTGCAACATTAGTGTCCATGAAAAGTGTTATTTTTGTCTAACTCCAACGTTTAACTCCCTCAACATGTCTTCATTAAAACTGTATATGAGCTACCTAACATGTTGGAGAAGGAGGCTCCATTTACATTAGTAAAAGGGAGTAAGATGTACATTATGGCATCAAGGTAACTAGGAGGTATGTCACACAGATGTGATGCTATGAACTTCCCCAAGGAGTGCCTTTCATAACCAACCACAACCTCAGAGCTCAATAAGACATAGTACAGGGTCTACTCATTAGAGATACTTGATTTGAAATGCCTGATTTATTACTCAGAGTTATGATGGAGTTCATAACACATCAACTAATGCTAACTGATGCAAATAAAAACAAAACACAGACTGTTTCTGTGTTATAAAGTAATGCAAATTTTAAATGACAAGGTGGTGAAGATGGGATGCAGTAGATACAGTTCCAAATCAGCTGGAATTGGCCCCTGCTTAATGTTCACAGTGCCACTGGCTATCCTAGAGAAGAGCAGCACAAAGGCTTCCTTCATTTTCAAACCCTAAAGGCAGTTTGGAGATCTAAGAGTGGCTATGGATAGAAATGCAAGAACAAATGACAAACATCAACCTCGTGAAATGGATTAAAGCTGTGAACAGATTCAGGCAGCACTGGTTCAAGGCTTCTCAGCAGCGTATGCCTCAGTATGGCCACTCTAGGGCTATCTACCCACCACAGACAGTGCCATTCAGAGGTGAAATGGCATTACTCCTGCCACTTTTCCACATGGTCTGTGACAGAAACAGGATTTGGAAGCAGTGAGTATAAACATCCATAGCAATACCTCTCAGAGTGGTCTGCACACTGAGAAAAGGTGAGAGCTGCTGCTGCCACTGATGGTGTCCAGAATCATCAACATCAATTCCCAGCCAAAAGAGCCTGGGAAATCTCTTCTAGAGACAGTCCAAATTTCCATATGCAATGTGACTATCCTTCACCCTTCAGGCTCTACCAAGATCATTGTCCATCACAGTGCTGCAGCCAGAAAAGTTAGTCTCAACCTGTCTTTGGGGCCCATGAATCTTCATTTTACCTTCTTCAGTTTATCAGTAAAATTCCTAATGAGCAGGTGGATAGGCCTAATTTGCTTTATTTATTTTTGTATTTTAAAACTAAAATTTTTATATGATAGTGTTAACAAGTAATTATTTGGGGTAAAATGAAGTATTTACGAATATGAGTATTTATGTAGTAATTTTTATGATAATGACATAGCACAGAAGAACACAAGCCTAGGACAACAGCAGAGGCCTTTGAAAGCAGGGTTATAGGTCATGGTGTGGAGGAGAAGGTGTGGGAGGAAAAACACCACAGGCTGACACTGGGGACCCAGAGCCATAAACAATTCAGTGGTAGTTCAGAGAGAAACAGACCTTGGGAGGGGGAAAAGCAGCTTTAGGAGTAACAGACATCAAAAACCATTATCCAACATATGTAGCTAATACACCACCTATAGTGAAGACACTTGTACTGTGCAGTTGTACACCAGTTAAGAAACAGCAATGAGAATGAACCTATCAAAAAACACAAAACCAGCCCCAAATAATAATGATGCTAACACAAAGCTAGTAACTTGCTGCAACCCCTGGCTTTTTCTTCAGGAATATGAGCAGCATCAACCTGAGGACCCAAAAAGGCAAGAGAAGGATGAATGTAACAGCAAAGAAAGATTCTCTTTATACATATATAATGAATAGATGTATAACAATTCAAACTCTACTATTATTATTGAGACTAATATTCTTTAAATAAAATGGTAAGATTTCAGTCATACCAGCAATAAATTCTTGATTTCATAAAAAAAAGGCTGTTTTATTTTTGTCCACAGGGAAATTCGTATTGTACCATTCCCTTAAAAATTCATGTATTTACCTAACTACAAATTCAAATTATGGAGAATAGGATCCAAGGCTGAGTTTCATCAGTCTCCACAGAGGTAAAATCAAGTGAAAAATGTAAGTGCTCGTGTCCTCATGGAGGGATTTCCAACCATTCTCCAAATTCTCCTTTTCTCTCCTTTCCTACACAGAAAGGAAACTTTTTAGATGTAGATTAATTGCTTCTCTTTTTACTGCTTTCCATACAGCAAGATATGAAGTCTTCTAATGACAAAAACAACTGCTAGTATTTTTCCATAATTACAGATTTTCTCCTGAAAAATTTTCTTCAAAATTTTAAAATAAAGAAGTCTTGTCAGGAGAAGCAGTCAACTTCTTCCCCAACACACACATAAAGCTTCAGAGACGATGCCACACTAGCCTGACCTGAGGTCTGATGCATTCCTCCAAAATGAAATGCTTCAACAACTGTGCAAAATTTGGGATAGCAGCAGGACTTATTAAAGAAACATTTCATTGTTGGAAACGACTTAGAGCTTTGTGAATTTGCACAGAGCAAAAGTGAAACAAATAAACAGTGACAACAAACTACCATATTAACCTCTTTTGATTTAAAGACCAATCTCCCAATATTGTTTCAAGAAAAGTCTCAAGAGAAACAGACAATTACCATAGCTGAGAAGGCCACTCTGCTCCCTTCACAGCCACAATGAAAGCCACTGTTAGAAACCACAGCTTTATCACCAGCTGTTTTCTGTACCTTATTCTCCTCTACATGGATTACTGTTCAGCACAGGCTTCCAACTCAGGAAAAAAACATAAGAACATTGTGGAAGGCTCTCAGATGCAGTAATAACTTTAGCATTAGTTTGGACCTGCACTTCAGAGAAAATCTGTATTTCCCCCTTGTGAAGGACAGTCTAAACTACGTCCCTAAGGACCTCAACTACACATCTCTTAAATACCTCCAGGGTTGGTGACTCCACCACTCCCCTGGCCAGCCTGTTCCATCACTTGACAACCATTTCAGTGAAGAAGTTTTTCCTAATATCAAAACTAAATGTTCCCTGGTGCAACCTGAGGCCATTTCCTCTCATCCTACCACTTGCTACTTGGGAGAAGAGACCAACCCCCACATTGCTACAACCTCCTTTCAGAGAGTTGTAAAGGGTGATATGGTCTCCCATAAGCCTCCTTACCTCCAGGATAAACTACCCCAGGTCCTTCAGCCACTCCTCACAAGACTTGTTCTCTAGACCTTCACCAGCTTTGTTGTCCTCCTTTGGACACACTCCAGAACCTCAACACCTTGCATGTAGTAAGGGGCCCAAAACTGAACCCAGTACTCAAGGTGTGGCCTCACCAGTGCCGAGTACAAGGGCACAATCACTTCCCCAGTCCTGTTGGCCACACTATTCCTGATACAAGCCAGGATGCTGTGGGCCTTTTTGGCCACCTGGGTACATTGCTAGCTACCAATCAACACTCCCAGGTCCTTTTCCACTGAGTAGCTTTCCAAGCACTCCTCCACATGCCCATAACATTGTGTGGGGCTGTTGTGGCCAACCACGTTGGTGCATCACCTGATCCAACTGAATCTTAAAGTGTTGCTGAATCTTATGTGTCCAGCTGAATCTTAAGTGTTGAATGTTGGGGAACCCACAGCTTCACTGGGTAGGAATATAAAATGCAAACTCATCTTGTTATTATCTACAGCCAGAATTGAGATTAACTTCCATTAGAATTGGAAAGCATCTTCTTGCAAGCATCCCCTCTCTCAGGACTTCTCTCCAAGCACTGTAATGGCTCCTTGCTCTACGAGATGCCAAGTCGTAAATAAGAAAGAAAATAAAACCAGCAAATTATACTTAAAATAGTATTAGAGACAGAGTGAAATAAAATGCTTGCCAAGCGAGAAAAAAAAAGAAATCAATATTATTTAACACATTTCTAGACTGCCAACCACCAGAGCACACAGGAGCTTACAACAATAAAAATACAACTTCAATACAGTACGAACAGTGAGCAGCAACAAAATCGATCAAATGCTAAATGAAATGCAGGAAGCTTTGGTTCTAGCCGAAACAGCTCTCCTGTCCTCCCAGGGCAGGCTGGAAAAATGAGAGTGGGCTCAGGCTAGAAGTCTTAATGATTACAGTGAAACTAAGAGAAGCAAGGTTACAGCCAAGGTTTTACATCCATTGTTAATACTGAGGAGAAAAAAAGGTTATTAAGTGGAAGAAAAAATAAATGTACAGTATTTCAAAGTGATTCAAAGGTAACAAGAGATCTATTATATGCAAATACTCTAACATTATTTTTCAAAGGCCTCTCTGAATTCATCCCAAGACCCCACATTAGAGAGCTAGAAATATATACAAAAGTCAGGGACAGTCATGAGATTTTCTTGAAGGCTAAAACCTACACTGGAAAAGCCCATTGTCATCAAAGACTTCACTGCATCACCACACTCTGCCTAAGGATTTGCTTGGAGCAATGAGCGTTTCCTCCATTTACAGCTGAAAGAAGTTAGCCAATTGAATTTTAAGGGAAAAGTTATTTTCTTGCATGTGTTCATTCATTAGTAAATAAGAAATACGAAGAAATAAATGGATGACTTTCCATACAGAATGCTTTATCTGGCTTGGAAATATATATTTTTAGAGTAAATATAGCTTTTTACACATACACTTATTATCCCCCACAAAAAACACATGTCTACATTGGCATGACTCTTAGCAGCTCTGAGCGTGTGGGAAAAAGGGGAAGGCAATCTTAACCTTCTGATTTCACTAAGGGCTGACTAAGTTTCCTCAGATAACTCTGTTAGGAAATGATGTTCAGACGAATTCTGAGGACTTCTGATATTTTTCCAGATAGCTGAGATGCAAGTCTGAGCTACTGACTCAGTTTGGCTGTTCAGAAATTCAGCCTGTGGTGCGTGTGCCCATCAACTCCCCGGGCAGCAATTCCAAAGCACCCATCGAGCACACACAAACAACATCCAGCTGGGAGTGTTGATATTCTGATGAGCCCAGAGCACGTGCGAGTCAACAAACAAATGCTACATAATGCACAGAGACATCTCTCTCCAAAAAATCCTCGATCTGTAGACATGTGCTACACATCTGATATATCTATTCCAGCTGTTTCCTATCCTCTGTGTTGCCAGAGGCTCTGTTGCTCTCCTCTCTGTCTCTGGAAGTTACAGAAGTGAGAGAAAATGTAGGACAAACAGATCTACTACAGGGCATAGCACCATATGGTACAGAGAAATATGGGAGTGCACCAGCATCACCACAAAATAACAAACTTTAAGCAAAAAGAATCTGGGAAAATGATGAATTTTATATTGGGCCTGGGAGTGTGACACCACTCATGGCAGTGTCATCTTCTCACAACCCAAAATTTGACTTTGCAGCATGCAGAAGCAGAACAGCTAACTCTCTGGACCTCCAACTGAGACTTTTCCATCTAGGTAGTCTTTATTAATAAGAAGGAGCAGATGAGCCAAATGCTTTTATCACTTTACTAATCACCTTTATTGATATTTGCATGAAACTTGACTATTTTCTCATTCCATCTGTTCCTGCTGCTCATTTATAACGTTAACTTTTAATTCTGCCTTGTTAGAACTGACTCATATGGAGGTAATTATGTCAGCAAAAACAAAGGATCATGATTTCTAATGGAGAATGGGAAGCAGAAGCTACTAGATTTACTATTAATGTCATTTCTAATAATCCTTAAATAGAGCTGCTTGTACATACAGACCTTTTCAGGATGTATTGACTGCATTAAAAAGTCAAATAAATGTTAAACTAAAAAGCAAATCTTGTAGAGAAAGAGTAAAAATATCATCTCTTTTAACATTTCTTGAATGCAACCAGAGCAATAAGCAGTGATTTAAGGTGTTCAGAAGACACTAAGCTAGTTTCAATACTTGTGTATGCATTTCACAGAAGCCACAGAGGCAGAAGACAACTCCTCACCCGTGTACTTCAGATACAAATAGAGTCACCAGAGCTCTTCGGAGATATTGTCTCTGCAGATCTATGAGAGAGTTCCCCACTGATATTTAGAAACTGCCTGGGCACAAACAGAAGGTCCCATGGCTTTGGTGGCTGGGTCCTGTCTCTTTAATAATATCAAAATGTGTGAGATAAACTATACTGTAAAACTTTTGCCATTACATCTTTAAAAAATATGATTTAGTAGCATGGCTAACACAATGCGTGCCTAACCCTTGGTCTCTACTGAGACTGTGAGGCCTATGGGGATCAGAGTACACATCCCCAAGGTAACAAAAAGGAGCACAAGATTTGGATTGCCTGAGCTGTACTGATGAACAGCACATGACAAATGAAACCCGAAAGCCCTGACCACCTAAAGCCAGACTATCTCACCTCAAAATGGTCAAAACCACGGTAGCTGGAGGAAAGAGATTATCAGTTGTCCAGGTCTCATGTGTTTCCATTAATCAAGTTTCTATCTCAACAGCAAGGTTAAAATTTGCTCTCTCTTGAAGTTGAATGGATCATATTTTAACTCTGACCATAAGGCATAGCAGGACATCCTCTTCCCTATGTGCAGAACACCTGGGTATTGAGGAAAAGTTTAATTACACCAGACAAGAAAGGACAGCTTTTGCCAGGATGAACTATACCTCCTCTGTACCAGTATGGGAGTAGCCATCCTATTAAAACCTTCACAATGTAGACTACCAGTGATGTGCCTCATCATGCCACAGTGAACCTAAGATTCAAATTTGCTTTCACACATCCTCATCTGTATGCCTGACTTTACTTTTGAAATAAAGAAACATATTTGAGAGGGACCTGAAAATTCCCTGGGCTACTATCAAGCCTATTCAGGGATCTATTAAATAAATTGTAGTTTATTTTTCACCAGAAAAATAAAATGGTGTTTGTTAGAAATTCATTACTTCATGGGTAACTTTCATCTATTTCTAGAGTGAAACATTTCAATTTGCAAAGATAAATGCCTTGATTTTTCCTCTTTGCTTAGTAATATCATGCAGGGTAATATAAGCTGGGAAAGTTGGCATTTTTCTTTCAGCAAATTCTACTCTGCAGAATCCAAATCCTTAACTGGAAAAAATCAGCATAATTTTTTTGAGCATTACATGCTCGAGAAACACTCGAGTCTCACCTTTCTGAGAAGTTCCAAAAAATTAGACTTTTTTTTATTACTATGTTACTCTGCAGAAGGTTAAATTTGATTAGGGTAATCAATATTGCCTGGAAATCATGCTACCTAACACCAAAGAAGCTCTTTCCTAGAAAATTGAGAAGGGAATGAATGAAGGAGGCACAGCCGCAATGCAGTGCTCCTTCCACCAGCGAGACCTGCAAACTTCCCTACCCATCCTCTACAGAGCAGCTGGGATTTCTTTTTCCAATTACAATTCACTCTCTCTCCCCCCCCTTCCAACCCCAAACTAATTTTAACATAGCTTCTTGTTAATTAACTATGTTAATTGGTAATGCTTCTTGGCAAATTTAGCAGGTTTCTGCAAGCACTGGCTCTAATATCTATGTCTAAATGCGTATTCATGCTGATAAAATTAATGAAAAATCCCTCCCTCCTCTCTTTGCAGATTTCTCCTAATTCAAAAATCCATCTTCTTTTCTTAAGTATGGCAGTGAAGTCCCAGAAAGTTCTGAGAAAACCACTACTGAATACACTATAAGCCAGAAATTAAATAAGCACTTCCCATGCTATAAAGCTCCGTTCCTCAGGATACTTTCTCCTGAGGTTCCTTGAATATGTCATAGTTAGTAACTTCTGAATTTATTATGGAAAAAAAAAAAACAAACATAGAACTGCAAACTAATTTCATCCAGCCCTGTAAATATATTAAGTGCTGAATCTTCTCTGAGTTTGGGAATTTAATGAATTAAAGAGTGCAAAAGTCAAGCGTAATGGCAAGGAGTTCTGCTACATGCAGTTGTATTTAACCACAACCATTACTGAGACAATGGAGGCCATGGGGATTTACCTTCATTAAAAACTGTTTATTTATTTAGAAACTCAGATATTAGTTTATCCAGGCATTGAGCTAACTATAGATTTCAAAACCATGGCTTTAATTTTTTTTTTTTTAAAAAAAACACATTTATCTGTACATTCAAGCAATGCAAATTCTGTCATGACAGTGATATTTCTACCTGGATTTTAGAGAAGGGAATATTGCATCACCTCCCAGGTTCTTAGCCAGCATCCCCTGTCCAAAGAGCCCAACACCCTGCACTGAGAAAGGGCTATGGACCTCCTCTGCAAACACAGACTGTACTGGAAATCCTTCCACAGTGTATTACTGCACAACTCAATATTCAGGTTCTGTGATTTGAACAGAGGTACAGAAATTACAGTAACACCCTCTCCACTCTTCCCCTTTCAGGTTGCACACAACCTGGAGCAAGACAGTTTTTAGGAAGTTACTTTCTACAAAATTGCATGTTTTCCTGCAATACTCTTCACTGCAGGAATGATTCTGCAGTGCCCCCAAAATGTGGAAATCACTCCAAGCTGTGATTTCGATTTCTGATAATAGCTATATCCAGTATAAGCCTTTCCCCCTTAACTTCGTTATTGCTGCTCTCAGGACAAAACCATTTCCAGCACGTATCTGTAATGGGGTTTGTTAATTATAGCTCACCAACAAGACTGGTGAGAAAAAAAAGGGAACTTGAAAGCATTTGAAAGTCATTCTAGAATGAATTCTGCAGACACATAATACTGCACTTTGTCCCGGAAAACAAGAGCTGCCAACTTAGCTAATGATAACTGAGTAGAGTGAAACTGCTGGAAAATAACCTCTAATAGGACCAGGAAGAAAAGTGTCAGCTACATCTGTAACAGGAATCACATCCACAGCAACACACCTGCCTGACCTGAGACACAGCAAGTAGTTCACAAGTCCTAAGCCTGGGGAGTAATGAATAGCTCTAAAAGCTATAAATCTTTCAATATTTCCTTGAAAAGTGACAATTGTTAACACACCAGAAACGTGTAATCTCTAATTTGTTTCTGCACCTCTCTAATAAGTCTCTCATGTCTTGTTTTTAATGTATGTAAAAAATACACCATGTTTGCACTCTCTTCCCATTTAATCTTTAAAAGGGGTTTTGATGATTTTGTGTACTCATTTAGTTTTCTCAGTAGAGTTGAGGATTAACACTGAGGCCTTCTCCCCTCAAATCCAGCATGGAACCTTCTTTCAAAAGCTCTACAGAGCTGAGAGTTCACAACTTCCAACAGAGAAAGGACTGAGCTGGCATCAATGTAAGAGGAAGAAACAAAGTGGGGAACAAGACCCACTCTGATTCAAGACAGCGTTCTGCAAAGTCTCTTTTGTAGCTCATCAGTCCAGAATCCTTGCCAAGCTGACTCAATCTGCTAAGTTCCTAACCTACAGCATTTGCAAAGACTAGCCAAGTGTACCAGCAAACCAAAACTGCTTGTGAAAGCAACACAGGAGCAGAAGCAGCTAACAGCAATGCTTCCTCAAGGCAAACACAAACGGTGGTTGGCCTTTGCCACAAGTGTGTTGTAGCAGCATGTGGTTCAATCCAGGCTTCCCAAACAATCCCCATGTGCAGCCATTAAATCCTCCATGCCATTTCACATCACAGAAAAGCTCTCCAGCTCTAGGTATGATGTCATATTAACTTAATAAACTTCAAAATACCTATTTCCAGCCTGGAGTTTCTCTGTGCCACTGCTTTGCACACATTTTGAAATGCACCAGTTTTCAAAATTCATGTGGACGTTTCCCTAATGAACAGTCATACGAAACAATTTTTTTGCATAAACAATATTTCATACACTCAGTTTTTATTACTTTTGCTTTTAGCTACTTCCAGGAAGACAAATTCAACTCCTAATACTAATAAGCAGTGGCTCCAGGGGTTCCACTTAAATCATCTTAGCACAGAAAACAGACAATGAAAGAAAAGCCCGTGCATGCAGCTCTTCACACTTCAGTGAGATTCCTTGAATTTAACTGGGGATGGTTAAGTATCTGTCATATAATACCATATCTTAGGTTGTAAAGAACATGCTGAGTAACCCCTACACCTGATCTGTTGGCAGGAATAGCGTAACAACTTACATTCAATTACTTTGCCCTGTGGCAAGGTAACAGCAGCAGCAAAGGCAGGACCAGTAAAGCCCCTGACTCAAGCTCTGCAGCAAGCCCGAGGGCTAATTCATTGGATAAGTTGTATGGAAACTGGACCCTCTTT